>NC_090646.1:365803075-365928075 GCF_040937935.1 Hyperolius riggenbachi
ATTGTATCCTTTGTGTGAATGGCAGCCAGTGAAGGGACTGACAGAGGGGTATTAGGCTGGAGAAGTGGGAGGAGAGGTGGATGAGTTGTGCAGCAGGGTTCATGATAGACAGTAGCAGGGCTAAACGGTTGGCCGGGAGGCCACAGAGCGTTGCAATAGTCTAGTCGGGAAATAACCATGGCATGCACCAGAAGTTTGGTAGTGTCCTGTGTTAGAAAAGGGCGGATGCGGGAGATGTTTTTTAGGTGGAGGAGACAGGAGGGGGATAGTTTGTCAATGTGTGGTTTGAACGAGAGACTTGAGTCAAAAATTACACCTAGACAGTGAGCCTGGGGGACAGGTGTTATGGAAGTGCCATCAACAGAAATCGTGATGTCTGGCAGGGGCATTGGGTTGTGAGGTGAGAAGACTACCATTTCAGTCTTGTCCATATTGAGTTTAAGAAAACGGGAGGACATGAAGGAAGCGATTGCAGTTGCTGAGACAGTCAGGGACATGAGCTGTTAAGGTGTCCAAGTCAGGTGCTGAAATGTAGATCTGGGTATCGTCAGCGTATAGGTGATATTGGAAACCAAAGGAGCAGATGAGCTGACCAAGACCATATGTGTAGATAGAGAAAAGGAGAGGTCCGAGGACTGAGCCTTGGGGAACTCCAAAAGTGAGGGGACGTGGAGAGGAGGTGGTGCCAGAGTAGGCAACTCTGAAGGTCCTAACTGAGAGGTAGGAGGAAAGCAAGACCCTGGATGCCCATGGATGAGAGGATCTGGAGAAGTAGGTGGTGGTCTACTGTGTCAAAAGCGGAAGAGAGGTCTAGGAGGATAAGAATAGAGTAGAGGCCTTTAGATTTAGCAGTCACCAGGTCATTGGTTACTTTAAGTAGGGCAGTTTCGGTTGAGTGGCTGGGGCGCAATCCAGATTGGAGGTTATCAAACAGAGAATTGGCAGTGAGGTGATGGACTAAGTCAGTATAGACGTTGCGCTCAAGTAGTGAGGAGAGTTTGAAGAGAAGGGGAGGAGAGAAATAGGTCGGTAGTTAGGCAGGGGAGAGGGGTCAAGAGAAGGTTTATTTGAGTAGGTGTTATAAGGGCTTGTTTGAAGGAGGATGGAAGGATGCCTCTGGTTAAAGATTGAAGAGGGAGGTCAAGGCAGGTGAGATGGTAGGGGATAAGTGAGAAATGAGGTGAGAGGGCATGGGGTCAATGGGGCATGTAGTGGGACGTGATTTAGAGATGAGAGAGGAGACAGTAAGCTCAGTTAGTGGTGTTAAGGTTGTCAGAGAGGATGTAAGGTTTGGGGTATGTATGGAAAGAGAAGGCTGCTGGTTAAAGTTTTTTGAGATGTTGGTGATTTTATCACTAAAGGAGACAAAGGGTTGCAGGGAGTGGGAGGTGGGGGCCGGAGGAGGGAGTTGAATGTAGCAAAGAGTAGTTTAGGGTTGTGGGAGTGTGAGGAGATTAGTGAATGTTTGGCTGATGTGAGGGCCTGTCTGATTGTGTGCAAAGTCACTTTTAACCGTAAAAATGCTCAGGCAAGTCATTTTTTTGCCAGAGCCGTTCAGCTATCCGGGAGTGGCGTTTCAGTAGTTTGATCCCCTCGTTAAGGCAGGGTTGTTGAAGGGCCTGGCGTCGGTAGATCGTGGAGGAGTCAATGGCTGAAGTTAAGGTGATGTTATAATGTTCAGCTGCTGGTTCAGGGTCAGTAAAAGAGGATAAAGTAGAGGATGCAGAGAGGTTGATAGTGTTTGGTGGTTGTGCTGTGGCGATGTGTAGGGACTGGATTGGAGGATGTTGAATTTGAGTAAGTTATGATCAGACAGTGGGAGGGAAGAGTTGATTAAGTTTGTATAGGGAACAGCAACTAGTGAAGATTAGGTCCAGTGTGTGGCCTTCAGTATGGGTTGCAGTGGTGGGTCAAAGTGTGAGGTCAAGGGAGATGGTAAGTGATAGGAACTTGGAGGCGCAGGAGGTTTTAGTGTCAATGGGGATGTTGAAGTCCCCTATGATGACTGAGGGAGTGTTAGTGGACAGGAAGAGAGGAAGCCAGGCTGAGACGTGGTCAAGGAAAAGACTGGTTGGACAAGGGGGGGGGGGGGGGGGGGCAATAGATTACAGCGATTTGGAGGTTAAATGGGGAGTAGACCCGGACTGAGTGGGCTTTGAAGGATGAAAAGTAAAATGAAGGGGCAGCAGTGAAGGAGGTGAATTAAACATTTTGAAAACAGATGATGCCCACACCCCCACCATGTTTATTACCAGGTCTGGGTGTGTAGCTGAACTGTAGGCCTCCATATGACAGTGCAGCAGGTGAGATAGTGTCTGAGGGAAGTAACCATGTTTCAGGTATTCCAAAAAGGGTGAGGCCGTGTGAGATAAAAAGGTCATGGGTATACTCCAGTTTATTACAAACAGAGCAGGCATTCCATAAGGCACCTGCTATGGGAGGGAGATGACTGGGGTTGCGAGATATGTGAATAAGGTTAGTTGTATGAGGAGAGCTGTGGGGTGTGTGAGGCAGGTGGGGGGGGGGCTTGTCTGTGGAGAGGCTGTGGCCCAGGGTTAGGTGATATACCACCAGCTGCAAGTAGGAGGAGAAGGAAAAGTGTCAACAGATGAGAGTGAGACACTCGACCCTCAAGTGACACACTCCACCCCCCCCAGAAAGCAGAGCAGGAATGCTGCAGGCACTGCTACTGCCAGCACCCGCTCTGCAGGAAATCTCTGCTTTCCTGCATCGACAAACGGCTCGGGGGGGGGGGGTTGACAGAAGCCCAGAAGTCAATAGCGGATGGCCCAGTGTCAGCATGGTCCACATGACAGCAATGCTCACAGTTTGCTGAAAGTATCAGTATTCTCGGTGCAGTTGCAGTCAGTCTGTGTTCACTGTGTGTGCCAGAAATCACAGATTGCTGTTCACAATGTAGTCACAGACTTTGTGCTCAGTGTGCATGGCATATGTCAGTGCTGAGAGGGTCCTGTATAGCAAAAATGCAAGTTGGCTGTTTAATAGTGAATTGAGCATGCAAAGTTCAGTAATCAAGCTGCTAACAGTAAATCAAAGCTAACCACCAATTAGTCAGCCACGGTCAGAACACAAATGTTCCCCTGCTGGAAAAATTCAAGGCAGAAAGAAGACTTGAATGACATCACAATCTGTGTCTCAGAAGTGCAGCCATGCTGTATTCTCAAGATGAACTAGATGCTTGCACACTGAAAGAGCTTGCCACCTGCTGCATATGTTCGGTTTATACTGTAAAACCTTTAATACTGAAAAATTCTACTCCAACAAATGCTACTATTTAAAGGGAACCTGAAGTGAGGGATGAGGGCTGATATATTTAATTGCATAAAATACCAGTTACCGGTACCTGGTAGTCCTGTTGATGCTCTGCCTCTAATACTTTTAAGGGGCCCATGCACTGGTAAATTTCAACCATCGATCGATTGATTGATTCTATCGAATCAGCCGAATGATTGATTTGCGGCAGATTTCGATCCGATTTGATCTATCTGACTGGATGGAAAATCTAGGTCGATCTGCTGCTGGCAGCAGATCGATGGCCCATAGAGTTGCATTGGATCTAATAGTTCACTAATGCATTTAAGGTGGCCATACACTTATAGATTTGCAGCAGATTCCACCATAAGATAGATTTCTGTCAGATGCCTGTCAAGTCGAATCTGACAGGAATCTGATGTGTGCTACATACTAAGAATAGATTTCCAATAGATTTAAGAATTAAATCTAATGGAAATCAATCTAAATGCATTATTGGACCATTAGATCCAATGCAACTCTATGAACCATCGATCTGCTGCCAGCAGCAGATCGACCTAGATTTTCCATCCTGTCACATAGATCAAATCGATCAATCGATGATTTGAAAGAATCGATTTCTGATCGTTTGATTGATGGCCAGTGTACGGGTCCCTTTAGATTGCTTTCCAATAGATCTCATTCTAAAATCTATTGAAAATCTGTTCCTAGTGTGTGGCACACATAAGATAGATTCCTGTCAGATTCGACTTGACAGGCATCTGACAGAAATCTATCTGATGGTTGAATCTGCTGCAAATCTATAAGTTTATGGCCACCTTTAGTCATGCATATCAAGCTTGCATATCAGGTGTTTCTGATAGCTGCATGCTTGTATTAGGTAAGGGATTCAAGAGACTTCTAATTTTAGAATGATCAGCAGCATTTCTGGGTGGCAGGTATCATTTAAAAGGAAATAATTATGGCAGCTTCCATATCCCTCTCACTTCAAGTTCCCTTTAAAGAAATACATACATCCAAAATAATGCCTTAAAGAAAACCTGAACTGAAAATTAAAAGTCAAAATCAACATGCACAAGTCATACTTACCTCCCATGTATTCTACTTATCAATCTCTTTTTCCTCTCCTGCGTCCTGTTAGTCCACTGTGATCAATAAAAATTCTCTGTCCTCCATTTTGAAAATGGCCATTACGCCATAACCGCTTTCTGGTCAGCACACAGTTAAACTGTAACATCGCCCACTTGAGCCATAGGGAAACACGGACATTACCTGATACATAAGTTTTCCTCTCAGCTATAACTGACAGCAACTGATATTTTACTGACAGCAACTGATATATTTCAGATCTGACAAAATGTTGTCAGAACTGGAAGGGATCATGGTCAGAAGAAAATGGTGAGCTTCTGAGAGGAACTGATGGCAAGGTAACTATGTAATGTTCATTTGAAGTTACCTCATGTGTTTATTTTAAATAATTTTACTCAGTACAGGTTCCCTTCAAAATAAAAAAGAATAAGAAAATCATATTACTTTCTATTTAATAGAGGAAAAAAAGTGACAAGCAGCTACTAAGGGCCACAAATGAGATTTCATACATTGGAACAAGCATAGCGACTCTGCTATGCTTTATTAAATGAAAGCCCAAGTCCTTTTATGTATGAAAATATCTAAATGCATAAAGCTCTCACAGGATGAGGGTGAGTGAATCTATTTAGTTGGAATGAACAGATGCCTTCAGTCAGGTATTTGATTTTACTACAAAGTCTGTTCAGTTGAGGGGCATGATACATTTATTCTTATGGAATATATAGGAGTTATTCGGCGTAGGCAAGATAAATAGACTTTTGAGCAGGTTTAATAGACCCAGCGCTTTGCTGCCTAGTCGCAATGTTTCCAGAGATTTGGAATTTCAGTGCCTTTTTTTCTGTGTTTCAGCTGCACAGCAGTGATAGTCACAGTTAATCATTATGGGCATGACATTCTGTGGTACCAAGGCCTGCAAATAATGTTAAAGTAAAGAGAAGCACAGCCGTTCTCAAAATTCACCTATTGATTTTCAAAGGAAATATTAAAATTGCTACCATTCTTACCCTGTAAATGGCACAGGCCTCAAACCCGGTACAGCCAGTCATTGGGTGACTGCGGTTCAAATTCAGAAAAAGGGGGAGGAACCACAAACAGCCAATCAGAGTGGTTTAATTTAAATGGGAAAACTTAAATTATTGATGCCAAGAACCCCAAAGCTCACAAACTTGGTCATTGAGTGACTGTGTCAAGGTTAGAAAAAGTGGGCGGAGACAACAAAAACAATTACCCCGGCAACGCCAAGACATCAGCTAGTTCTATATAAAACAAAAATAATTTTTTGGGATATGGCAAAATCGATACATTATATTTGAGGAATATTAAAAAAAATTGTATATTGAGGAATATTAAAGCAATGTACTGTAAATTTACACAGTTCACCTCCAGAGAAATGTTTGCAGAAAGCGGTATGGCCGACAGTGTCGGGCTTGCCGCTCAGGAGGTTTCCCTAGGTACAGCAGCCCCACAGTATAAGTTAGCTAGGCATAGGGGCTCCTGTACAATGAAGGCAGCAATAGAGATGTTCGTAATAGTGCCCCCCACCTCCGATTCCACGCTCAATCCCCACGATCCAGCCACTTACTCACCAAGCCTTGTTTCAGTGATCGCAGCAGCCTTCCTGCACAGCTCTGATATCCTCCAGTATGAGGAGGATCAGGACTCAGCAGTCATGAAGTCAATCCCGATCCTCCTCATACCGGAGAATATGGCAGCATTTTGTTAAGTCACAGGAAAAAAAGGTTATGAAAATTATTTGGATCACTTTTTGCACAGAAATCCAGCAGAAACTGAATGCCGAGGAGGTTAAAACGGAGTTCAGATATTGTAAAAGTAATATTTTTATAGTTTCTTTTCAGAAAAAAATGATATACTTTGTTGGGTGCCAAAATTTCCAGTTGGGTGCTCGTTTTACACTAATTTCCAGTTAAGTGTCAATGGCGGCGCCCATTTTGACCACAAGCAGCTGGCTCCAAAATGTTCTGCTTCCATTTTTTTTTTTTTACGGTGTTCAGCCTTACTTCCCTACTCCTCCTCTGATGCTGCCACCACTTTCTGGTGCCACACAACTCTTCTGAGCTGATAACTACTAGATATATTTTTGTGGTTTCTGTGTCTTCTCATATTATTTACCCTTTTGAATAAAGCTGATCCCATTGGTTTAATTCTGCATATACATCTGTATTGGTGACACAGTGATTACCTCTCCTGCCTCATTTTTCAGCTCACACCTCAGAGGATTTCACCCACGAGGCACTTCTCTTAAGTTTCTAAGGTGCGTTCACATGCCAGCTGGAACTTGGCCGAATCAGACGATCGTTGCCACTTTGGCCGAAAATGAAGCATGTGCACATGTGTGAGATTAGTTCAAGATCCGAAATGTCAAGTTTTTAAACACTGCCCTCCGTGTGCATTGTTCACCTCTTTACTATTCCCACCAGAAGCCACTAAGTCATGCACCAGCAGAATGAGGTGTCGGCCCTCAAACTGTAGTTAGAGTGATTAAGTCACAATCACTTAAAGGGATACTGTAGGGGGGTCGGGGGAAAATGAGCTGAACTTACCCGGGGCTTCTAATGGTCCCTCGCAGACATCCTGTGTTGGCGCAGCCACTCCCCGATGCTCCGGCCCCGCCTCCGGTTCACTTCTGGAATTTCTGACTTTAAAGTCAGAAAACCACTCCGCCTGCGTTGCCGTGTCCTCGCTCCCGCTGATGTCATCAAGAGCGCACAGCGCAGGCCCAGTATGGTCTGTGCCTGCGCAGTACGCTCCTAGTGACATCAGGGGAAGCGAGGACACGGCAACGCAGGCGCAGTGGTTTTCTGACTTTAAAGTCAGAAATTCCAGAAGTGAACTGGAGGCGGGGCCGGAGCATCGGTGAGTGGCTGCGCCAACACAGGATGTCTGCGGGGGACCATTAGAAGCCCCGGGTAAGTTCAGCTCATTTTCCCCTGACCCCCCTACAGTATCCCTTTAAGGTGACAACTGTGCGTGTACGTACCGTTTGGGCTGTGGGCAGGGATACTGTAGAAGTGGCAGTGTGCATGTGTAGGAAAATTCCTTTTAAGGCTAGATTCACACTAGAGGGCAAAAACTGGACCATTTTCTCAGGGCTGTGAAGTTGGAATCAAGGCGTTGGAGCCATTTTAGGTACCTGGAGTCGGGGTCGGTAGTTTCATAAACTGAGGAGTTGGATGATTTTTGTACCGACTCCACAGCCCTGCATTTTCTGCAACAGACCACAATGGACAAACCGATATGGCAATGGACCCAAACTTGTCGCCTCTCGTCAGCATGAATTAACACAGGTCTCTGGTGTACTCTCTGTGAGGATTTTGCCAGAGATCAGCGTGACTAATGGCACGTTCTAGTAGGCAATAGTGGGGGCACAAGCTCTTCAACGACAAGGAAAACAAGTTCACATTCTGTAAGGTATACTGGATCTTCTTTAAGTAGTCTTAACTTCCTGTTTCATATGCTAGAATTTATTATACAGTGTAATTCATATATACATGTATTTTTTCGCTTAAATCATTTAGCTTCCTTTACAAATATGCCTCTATTTTGGGGGGAAAAACTTGTATTTATTATATACTGTAATTCATACATTCATGTATTTTTACCCTTCTATCATTTAGCTTCCTTTACAAATATACCTCTATATTTTTGAAGGGAAAACTGTACCTTTACTGTCTAAATTTGAAGGACAAAATTATTTTTTGTTTATTTTTTAACTCATAATATATGTATACTCACTCATCCTGTGACATTTATACAGGTTTGTAGTCTGAGGATTCAAGCAGATCACCATACACACTTATACATCACATGTCATTCACTCATCTTGTATACTCCTTTCCTTACAGACTCTTCACTCATACAAATCCCAATTACTCATCACTGTTTTATGACAGATTGCTGCATTTTAGTGATTAGTGAGCGCCAGCTGTAGGACAAGTCCACTATATACAGTATCTAGTACTCTCCCACCCTCCTGTGCACACCTCCAGCACGTATCACTCCGATGTGAAAAGGCCTTCATGATGTTATTTATACACCCACTAACAATGTGATAGGCTAAAAGGTTGTGGGGTTTTTTTGTGTGCTATTTTTAAAGTACAAAGGGGAGTACTGCTTGCTTGGCAACAGCATGTCAACTCCCACAATGCTTTGAGGTTCATAGACCGAAAACTGCCATAACAAGCCAGGAAACGGTCATTGCCATGCCATCACACTCTGGGAGGAGCTTCAACTCATTATCAGCCTCACAGACGTCCCCTATGAACAGTTAGAGAAAGGGCTACAGATTTTATCCTGTGTTTAAGTTAGACCCGGTTCACATCAGTGTTTTTTTTCCGGAACGTAACCGGAACGTATACTGTACGAACGGAACGGATGTGAATGGATCCATTCACATGCGTCCGTTGGTACGGGTACGTTGGGGCCCCCGGATCCAAAAAATGCTGCAGGCCCTAATTTTCCAGACCATTCTGCTTAGCGGAACGGATCCGGGAAAAAATACTGCAGTATTGGGGCAATAAGAAACGGAACGTTTCTTCACACTAGTGAAGAAACTGACCATACCCCGGGGGATGGGGGCATGGGCTCACGTGATCCTGAGCGACAGGAGAGTGAGTGGAGGGTGCAGCAGCCAGGCGGGTGGGCTAGGGAGGATTAATACATACCTAATCTTCCATAGCAGCCGGCGGTAGAGGCTTCCGTCTTCTTCCGCGTGAGTCATGTGACTAGTCATATGACGCGCTGTGTAATCACAGCGGAAGAAGAGGAAGCCTCTACCGCCGGCTGCTGCACAAGATTAGGTATGTATTTGCTGAGTGAAAACGGATCCAATCCATCATTGATCAGATCCGTTTTCACTATGTGAACGGCCACGGACTGAGCCATCCGGATTCAATGAAGCGGACACCGGATCCGCTCACCGGATCCGTTTTGGCTTAAAACGCAGATGTGAACCGGGCCTTACTCCTTAAAAGTATTTCAAATATTGACGAATGAAGGCATGCACATGGCTGAAACTGCTCTACTGTTATTTCATTAACCTCTTAGCAAGCCTCCTTGTGATCTGCTGCAACCCAGACAAGGACTACAACCTTTTATCACCTTAATGTTAATCATTTTTCACAAATCCTGACAAAGTTTGCTGGGTCACAAAGGTTCTCCAATATTGTCCAATCTTGTAGAAAATTTGTAAATAAGGCCCATAGTCTCATATAGCGAGTTTTAGAGGCCACTAACACCACATGTGCTCTATATTTGGTCACACAACTACATGAAAAAAAATCCTAGCTCTTCTTCTGAAAATAAAACCATCAATTTATCGAATAAGATATGCAAATGGAACTTAATAAAGAAAATGACCCTATATATAAAAACATTATATATGTTAAAACATGATCACATAAAGGAGGACGATGAAAATATTGTGAAGTAGAAGTTTGTTAGACCATTTAGGTCACAGCATCAAAGTTAAAGCTAGAGAGTTGCTCCAAAACATTTTCACTAACTTCAAGGATACCCGAGGTGACATATGACATGATGAGATAGACATGTGTATGTAGTGCCTAGCACAAAAATAATTATGCCGTTTTTTTTTCTTTCTCTGCCTGAAAGTAAAATATCAGGTATGAAAGTGTCAGTTTTTGTCTGAGTCGGGACTGGGTCAGAGTACTCACTGATAAGAAATTACAACTATAAAACACTTTCCTAGCAGAAAATGGCTTCTGAGAGCAGGAAAGAGTTAGAAAGGGTCAATAGTTCATAGATTTTAGCTCTGGCAGCACGGTGGCATAGTGGTTAGCGCTCTCGCCTTGCAGTGCTGGGTCCCTGGTTCGAATCCCAGCCATGTCAACATCTGCAAGGAGTTTGTATGTTCTCCCCATGTCCGTGTGGGTTTCCCCCGGGTACTTCAGTTTCCTCCCACATCCCAAAAACATACATATTGGCTTCCCCCTAAAAATTGGCCCTAGACATACACTACACAATACATACATAGACATAAGACTATGGTAGGGATTAGATTGTGAGCCCCTCTGAAGGACAGTTAAGTGAGAAGACAATATACTTTGTCCAGCGCTGCGTAAGATGTTGGCACTATATAAATAATAATAATAATAATAATGAATGTGTAATTGAGCAAAAACAATAAAACAGTAAAAACTTAAAAAGTAAATTTAAATATAAAGTAAAATTGTGAAATATCTTAAGTCATTTTTAGGAGAAGGAAGATAGATACAATAGTTTATTTCATTAGTTTATTTTCACCTCGGGTGGCCTTTATGAAGTACAATACACCCAATAAAGCAAGCCTGACTTGCAAATTGCACTGCATTATAATTTGAATAAAGTCCGACATAATGGTCCGTCAGTCTGATGTTTTTACACAGTAAGCAAGTTCAGACTTCCTCCTTCACCATCGGGATGCCTCCTTCATCCAGTGCCATTGTCTGGCCATGGCTATTTCACATTTCCACACCTAAATTCTACACATAGATCTGGCTCCTGTATCTTGCTCTCAAGATAGCCTGTGGTCCTTTGTGTAACCACAGGAGGGAGGTGTTGAGGTGTTAAATATACATCAAAGCAACTCAAAGGATCAACCCCACGCTAAGGAGAGCACTATACTAGAAAAGGAATTTGTGCCCTTTATACAAATTTTTATCAAAGAACTGTAGATAACAGCATTAAACAGTAGGTGAATGGTGGTCCAACAAGTATGACATTTCAGCATAATAAAGGTTTGTTTATCTTCTCAGCAATGTTGGTCAGAGGATCTGTAACACCATACTTACATGTGTGTAAGCACTCTGTCACAGTAGTTGCATCGATAAGGTAGCCATTGCACAAACGACACGTAATATGAGCATTTATATCCCAGAGTTTTATCTTTCTAGTCAGCATCTTTGGTGTCTAAAACAGGAAAAAAAAATAAAGCAAGTGTGAGAAATTAGGAAACTTAACGGTCAATCATAAAACTGTATGCAAATTTTCTATTCATTGACTTCACATGACCTCTTCATTGATGCTGCAAATACTTCCAACATAATAGTAAAAGTAAATTTAGGCCAGATCAAAAGGTTTACTGTATGAGCTCAAACTTCCGCCAGTAATATTGGCATGTAGAGGCACCAATTGTTGTGTGCTGCTGCCTGCACACCGCAATATTACTGCGGTTAGTGCATCAACCCCTATGTATGAAAAGCTACATGTATTTCATGCAACAATAGTTTAGAAAAGTTAGAGAAAACATTCTGATAAAAATAAATTCCATTTGTATAGTTTGTCAAAAAAATTATAAACTCAATAATTTAAAACTGAATTTGCATGTATTTTGTTGATTTTACTCTAAAATAAATGTGGGGAACAACACCCATTTAACCACTTAAGGACTGCAGTCATAAAACCCCTTAAGGACCAGAGCCTTTTTTCCCATTTAGACCACTGCAGCTTTCACGGTTTATTGCTCGGTCATACAACCTACCACCTAAATGAATTTTACCTCCTTTTTTGTCACTAATACAGCTTTCTTTTGGTGCCATTTGATTGCTGCTGCGAGTTTTACTTTTTATTATATTCATCAAAAAAGACATGAATTTTGTCCAAAAAAATGACTTTTTTTACTTTCTGTGCTGACATTTTTCAAATAAAGTAAAATTTCCTATACATTTGAGCGCGAAAGTTATTCTGCTACATGTCTTTGATAAAAAAAAACAAAAAAACCCATTCAATGTATATTTATTGGTTTAGGTAAAAGTTATAGCGTTTACAAACTATGGTGCAAAAAGTGAATTTTCCCATTTTCCAGCATCTCTGACTTTTCCGCCCACCTGTCATGTTTCATGAGGTGCTAAAATTCCAGGATAGTATAAATACCCCCCAAATGACCCCATTTTGGAAAGAAGACATCCCAAAGTATTCAGTGAGAGGCATGGTGAGTTCATAGAAGATTTTATTTTTTGTCACAAGTTAGTGGAAAATGACACTTTGTGACAAAAAAAAAAAAAGTAAAAAAAAAAAAAAAAAAAGTTTCCATTTCTTCTAACTTGCGACAAAAAAAATAAATGAAATCTGCCACGGACTCACTATGCTCCTCTCTGAATACCTTGAAGTGTCTACTTTCCAAAATGGGGTCATTTGTGGGGTGTGTTTACTGTCCTGGCATTTTGGGGGGTGCTAAATTGTAAGCACCCCTGTAAAGCCTAAAGGTGCTCATTATTATTATTATTATTATTTTTTATTTATATAGCGCCAGCATCTTCCGTAGCGCTGTACATAATACAAACAAATAATGGGGAACAAATATACATAAGAAATACAAGACACTGTACAGTCATGACATTGAATAGAATAAATATAGATACATACATAGTTGATGTGTAGTTGGTACATGTACATATGTTAAAATAACGTCAGTATAAGAAACACTAGGAGGAGGTCCCTGCCCTTGCGGGCTTACAATCTAAAGGGTAGTGGGGAGGAAACAAAAGGGAAGGAAACACAAGGATTAGTTGGTGAGCCAGTGTGCCTTCAGTGCTGCCTGTAGCAAATTACAGGCTTGTCTGAACAGGTGTGTTTTCAGAGTACGTTTGAAGGTTTCCAGACTCGTGGCATGACGAACCGGCTGAGGGAGGGAGTTCCAAAGGAGAGGGACAGCCCGTGAGAAGTCTTGGATGCGAGAGTGAGAGGAGGTGACTAGGCTGGAGGACAAAAGGGTCTCCTGTGAGGAACGGAGGGTCCGCGCGGGGAGGTATCTGGAGATTAAAGAGGAAATGTATGGAGGCGATAGCTTGTGTAGAGCTTTGTATGCAAGTGTGAGAAGTTTAAACTGGATCCTTTGGGCAACTGGTAGCCAATGGAGGGATTGGCAGAGAGGGGCTGCCTCAGAGGATCTAGAAGAGAGGTGGATGAGACGGGCCGCAGAGTTTAGTAGGGATTGGAGAGGTGCCAGTCTGCTTTTTGGTAGACCACAGAGTAGGGTGTTGCAGTAGTCAAGACGGGAGCTGATTAGGGCATGCACAAGCATTTTAGTTGATTCTTGTGAAAGGAAGGGACGGATTCTGGAAATGTTTTTGAGATGGAAGTAGCAGGAGGTAGTTAAAGTGTTAATATGTGGTTTAAAGGAGAGCTCAGAGTCCAGAGTTACCCCTAGGCAACGAGCTTTGGGGGTTGATGCTATTGGGGTGTTATCTACATTGATTGTGACAATGGGAGGTGGAACAGAGAGCGAAGGTGGAAATATCACAATCTCCGTTTTGCTCATATTGAGTTTAAGAAAGCGGGATGACATAAATGTAGATACAGCAGATAGACATTCGGGGATTTTTGATAGTAGTGTGGAGAGGTCTGGGGCAGAACAATAAATTTGGGTGTCATCAGCATAGAGGTGATATTGAAACCCAAAAGAGCTTATTATCTGTCCCAAGCCATGGGTGTAAATGGAAAAGAGGAGGGGTCCAAGGACTGACCCTTGTGCTACTCCCACAGACAGTGGGCGTGGAGAGGAGTTGGTATTGGCATAGGAGACCATGAAAGAACTTCCAGACAGGTAACAGTTAAGCCAGGAGTGTGCTAGGCCCTTGATTCCCAGTGTTGAGAGGGTCTGGAGAAGTAGGGTATGATCAACAGTGTCGAAGGCAGAGGACAGATCTAGGAGTATTAGTACCGAAAATCTGCCTTTGGCTTTAGCAGCTAGGAGGTCATTGGCAACCTTAGTGAGAACGGTTTCCGTAGAGTGTTGAGGGCGGAAGCCAGACTGGAAGGGGTCCAACAGGGAATTAGCATAGAGAAAGTTAGACAACTCTGAGTAAATGTGGCGTTCCAGAAGTTTGGAGGCAAAGGAAAGGAGAGAGACTGGGCGGTAATTAGAAAGGGCAGTAGAGTCTAAAGAGGGTTTTTTGATTAGTGGTGTTATGATAGCTTGTTTAAATGAAGAAGGAAAAATGCCAGTAGAGATGGAAAGGTTAAACAGTGTTGTTAAAGCAGGAATGAGGGGGGAGGAGAGCTGGGGGATAAGATGAGAGGGAATATGATCTGAGGCGCATGTAGTAAGATTAGCTTTAGAGATTAGTGCAGAAAGACGCTGTTCAGTAACTGCTCATTGGACTTAGGGCCCCTTACCGCAGTTAGGCTGCAAAAAAGTGCCACACATGTGTTATTGCCGTACTCAGGAGAAGTAATATAATGTGTTTTGGGGTGTATTTTTACACATACCCATGCTGGGTGGGAGAAATATCTCTGTAAATGACAATTGTTTTGATTTTTTTTTTTTTTTACACACAATTGTCCATTTACAGAGATATTTCTCCCACTCAGCATGGGTATGTGTAAAAATACACCCCAAAACACATTATACTACTTCTCCTGAGTACGGTGATACCACATGTGTGGCACTTTTTTGCACCCTAGATGCGCTAAGGGGCCTAACGTCCTATTCACAGGTCATTTTGAGGCATTTGGATTCTAGACTACTCCTCACGGTTTAGGGTCCCTAAAATGCCAGGGCAGTATAGGAACCCCACAAGTGACGCCATTTTAGAAAGAAGACACCCCAAGGTATTCTGTTAGGAGTATGGTTAGTTCATAGAAGATTTTTTTTTTTTTGTCACAAGTTAGCGGAAATTGACACTTAGCGGAAATTGATTTGTATTGGTTTTTTTTTCACAAACTTGTGACAAAAAATAAAATCTTCTATGAACTCGTCATACACCTAACAGAATGCCTTGGGGTGTCTTCTTTCGAAAATGGGGTCACTTGTGGGGTTCCTATACTGCCCTGGCATTTTAGGGGCCCTAAACCGTGAGGAGTAGTCTTGAACCCAAAAGTCGCAAAATGACCTGTGAAATCCTAAAGGTACTCATTGGACTTTGGGCCCTTTAGCGCAGTTAGGCTGCAAAAAAGTGCCACACATGTGGTACTGCCGTGCTCAGAAGAAGTAGTATAATGTGTTTTGTGGTGTATTTTTACATATACCCATGCTGGGTGGGAGAAATATCTCTGTAAATGACATATATTAGATTTTTTTTTTACACACAATTATCCATTTACAGAGAGATTTCTCCCACCCAGCATGGGTATGTGTAAAAATACACCCCAAAACACATTATACTACTTCTCCTGAGTACGGCGATACGACATGTGTGACACTTTTTTGCAGCCTAGGTGCGCTAAGGGGCCCAACGTCCTATTCACAGGTCATTTTGAGGCATTTGTTTTCTAGACTACTCCTCAGGGTTTAGGGCCCCTAAAATGCCAGGGCAGTATAGGAATGCCACAAGTGACCCCATTTTAGAAAGAAGACACCCCAAGGTATTCCGTTAGGTGTATGGTGAGTTCATAGAAGATCTTATTTTTTGTCACAAGTTAGTGAAAAATGAAACTTTGTGAAAAAACAATAAAAATCAATTTCTGCTAACTTTTGACAAAAAATAAAATCTTCTATGAACGCTTCATACACCTAACAGAATACCTTGGGGTGTCTTTTTTCTAAAAAGGGGTCACTTGTGGAGTTCCTATACTGCCCTGACATTTTACAGGCCCAAAACTGTGAGTAGTCTGGAAACCAAATGTCTCAAAATGACTGTTTAGGGGTATAAGCATCTGCAAATTTTGATGGCAGGTGGTCTATGAGGGGGCGAATTTTATGGAACCGGTCATAAGCAGGGGGGCCTCTTAAATGACAGGTTGTATTGGGCCTGATCTGATGGATAGGAGTGCTAGGGGGGTGACAGGAGGTGATTGATGGGTGTCTCAGGGGGTGGTTAGAGGGGAAAATAGATGCAATCAATGCACTGGGGAGGTGATCGGAAGGGGGTCTGAGGGGGATCTGAGGGTTTGGCCGAGTGATCAGGAGCCCACATGGGGCAAATTAGGGCCTGATTTGATGGGTAGGTGTGTTAGGGGGTGACAGGTGGTGACAGGAGGTGATTGATGGGTGTCTCAAGGTGCGATTGGTGGGGGGAATAGATACAAGCAATGCACTAGCGAGGTGATCAGGGCTGGGGTCTGAGGGAATTCTGAGGGTGTGGGCGGGTGATTGGGTGCCCTAGGGGCAGATAGGGGTCTAATCTGATGGGTAGCAGTGACAGGTGGTGACAGGGGGTGATTGATGGGTAATTAGTGGGTGTTTACAGGAGAGAACAGATGTAAACAGTGCACTTGGGAGGTGATCGGACGTCGGGTCTGCAGGCGATCTAATGGTGTGGATGGGTGATCAGATTGCCCGCAAGGGGCAGGTTAGGGGCTGATTGATAGGTGGCAGTGACAGGGGGTGATTGATGGGTGGCAGTGACAGGGGGTGATTGATGGGTGATTGATAGGTGATCAGTGGGCTATTACAGGGAAGAACAGATGTAAATAATGCACTGGCGAATTGATAAGGGGGAGTCTGAGGGCAATCTGAGCGTGTGGGGCGAGTGATTGGGAGCCCGCAAGGGGCAGATTAGGGTCTATTCTGATGGGTAACAGTGACAGGGGGCGATTGATGGGTAATTAGTGGGTGTTTAGGGTAGAGAACAGCGTTGACAGATAGTGACAGGGAGTGATTGATGGGTGATTATGGGGGTTATTGTGTGCAAACAGTGGTCTGGGGGGTGGGCAGGGGGGGGGGTCTGAGGGGTGCTGTGGGCGATCAGAGGGCAGGGCAGATCAGTGTGTTTGGGTGCAGACTAGGGTGGCTGCAGCCTGCCCTGGTGGTCCCTCGGACACTGGGACCACCAGAGCAGGAGGCAGCCTGTATAATACACTTTGTAAACATTACAAAGCGTATTATACGCTTCCTATCCGGCGATCGTCGGGTTAACAACCCGCCGTCGCTTCCGATTGGCCGGCGTGTTGACGTCGCGGGTGGGCGGAGCCTATTGCCGGCGGATGCGCGCGCATCCCAGCGCGTGATCCCCGGCAAAACAGTGCCCCAGGACCTGACGCCATTCTGCGTTACGTGGTCCTGGGGCTGCCACTTTGCCGCCGCCAATATGAAGTAGGCGGTCGGCAAGTGGTTAAAATGCCCAGACAAAAAAAATTTTTGGGGTTACCCTAAGTATATGGAAACTGCACACTGCAATCATCCACAAACTTGAACACGGTAAAAAGAATTCCAGTGTGAAAAAAAATATGATTTACAAAATAACTTGGTATTAATCTGTAAAATAAAAGAATTGATCAGCAGCCTTATGTAAAACCCTAGGATGGTCTGACATGGGAGAGCTGAAGATCTAATTATAGAAAGTTAGAAACGCACAATTTTCCTGGCACTGTGGTTTTTAGATCAACAACCAGAACAGCATTTGTTTGGGCCAGCATTCCCTTGAAAATCTGTCACATCCTGTTCCATGCTTTCAGCTCATCACTGAAGGTGTGTTGTGGTTTAAGCTTTATAACTGTATAAGCAACTGTAAAGTCGCTTCGGGGGCGATTTAACAAGCAAGCTATGACATATTTCAAGGGTTTACTTAAAGGGAACCAGAGATGAACATTTCACACAAAATAAACGTATCAGTCGATAGCTTGTAAAGAAAAAATGCTCTACCTGATAATCTTGCTGCTCTGGTGAGCCTTTTTGAGTGTTTTTTTATCCATTATTGCTCCAGGAAAAATCCAATATGGCCGCCAGCTCATACCCATTTTGCTTCCAGGTTATGAGCTGTTCTGGATGTGCGGACTAGGCTCTATGAGACTATAAACAAGCAGGGCTGCTGCTGCAGCCTTTCATCTATCTGTGTGCATTCATTATTCTGGTATGCTGTGCAGCTGCCTGCAGGAAGCGTCTCTCATAAAAATGAAACTGCATGATGACTGCACGGTGCACACAGATCACACAGCCACACTTGTCTGAGAGCTTCATGTTCGGCAGCAGCAGCTCCTCCCAGTCATCAGAGCTCTGAGTATGCAAAGCAGTAAAGCTGAGCCAGGAGGGGGCAGGCTTAGGCTTGAAAAGACTTCACAGAAGACTGACTCCGCTATAATAATTGCAGGTCAAACCTAGACTGAATGCTCAGTCGGGGATTCTTATCACAGCTGATAACAGGCAGATTTAGCAGAGAAGAATGAAACAGAGAGCAGGGTAGGTGTTTACTGTCATGTTCCCACTGGTAAATGTAATGAAATACATGAGGGTGCTTCGTCTCTGGTTCTCTTTAAGTGGATCAAGCGGTCTTATTCACGCCATCAATTGACATAACCACTTGCTATATTACAGTGCAAAGCCATTGTGTTTGTAGCAAGCATTAGTGGGCAATATAAAACATCCTACACATTAGCACACAAAAACCTACTACAGACACAAAAACTTCACTGACTTTTTGATACATTTTCAATTGCAAAGAACTGAAAAGTTATTTTAAAAAGAAGATGAAAATGTATTTTCTAGGAAGATAAAATTACCGTACTTGCATATTCAAGTTGCACTTGAAAAGCGTATTCTTTTCAATACAGCCGACTTACACTATTCAGACCACTAGATGGTAGCAGAGGCAAAGATACAAAATTTTCTGTGACTACAGTTGGCAGGAAAGCCAATACAATTAAACAGCATCCTATTCCTTCCTATTAAGCGGTAAAAATGGTCCGTTTCCTGAGTAAAGTTTATGCATAATTATGTAACAAATAGAACATGCTCATTGTATCAGAGTGTGTGATTCTTTTTCTGGGTTTTGCTCATTGAAATTAAAAAGTAACACTCCATTAGAGATGATCAACAGGATACTCATTTTAGATTGTATGCCTGCAAGAGCAGGCCTCTCACCCTTTCTGTCTTGGAATTTGCTATACATTTTATTCACAATGCTACTTTTCTCACTGCAATTACTAGATCTACCAATTCTGTATTATGTACCAACTTCAATATTTTGTGTATACACCATTGTCTGTATTATGTACATACCCTATGTGCACAGCGCCACAGAATATGCAACTGAATATGCAAAGTTCACATCAACTTGGAAAACCATTGCAATCCATTGATCATCTTTGCAACCCACATTTGTTGAGGATAAGGCAAAACCTTAAAGGAATTGTCAGGCAAAAAAAATAAATAAATAAAAAAGTTTCACTTACCTGGGGCTTCTACCAGCCCCATGCAGCCATCCTGTGCCCTCGTAGTCACTGCTGCTCCAGTCCCCCCGACGCCGGATAGTTTCGTGGGCCGCATTGCGTCCATTTTTACGCGTTCCCGCTGATGCAGGAACATTAACACATACTTTTTTTAGTGTTAGCGGTGCAACGCAAAAAATGTTTGACCACTAATGCTAAAAAATGTATGTATTAATGTTCCTGCACCAGCAGGAATGCGTAAAAATGTACGCAATTATCTAGTGGACTACCAGCCAACAGACTGGCGCCGCTCCAATCTGTACTGAACTTGGCTGCTAGTCTCATTCATCTTTCTTCCCGCTCTTCCTCTGCTGCTCCTCTGTCGAGCTCTTCATTGGCTACTAATTAACCAAAGGATCCAGTTCAAACTCTTAAATACTTAAGTCATTTAAAAAAAATGACTTTTACTCACCTGGGGCTCCCCTCAGCCCCCTGCAGCTGAACGGTGCCCTCGCCGTGTCCCTTCGATGCGGCTGGTCTCGCCGGCGGCCACTTCTGGTTTGGCCGTCACCGGCCGACAGGCTGTGAACGCGGCTGATTATCCGCGTCCCCGGACGCAATAGCGCCTTCTACAATGCTATTGCGTCCGGGGACGCGGATAATCAGCCGCGTTCACAGCCTGTCGGCCGGTGACGGCCAAACCGGAAGTGGCCGCCGGCGAGACCAGCCGCATCGGAGGGACACGGCGAGGGCACCGTTCAGCTGCAGGGGGCTGAGGGGAGCCCCAGGTGAGTAAAAGTCATTTTTTTTAAATGACTTAAGTATTCCTTTAAAGGGCAACTGGAGTGAGAAGAATATGGAGGCTGCCATATTGATTTCCTTTTAAACAATGCCAGTTGCCTGGCAGCTCTGCTGACCTATTTGGCTGCAGTGGTGTCTGAATCACACCAGAAACATGCAAGTAATCTCGTCGGATCTGACAATAATGTCAGAAACATCTGATCTGCCTATGCTTGTTCAGAGTCTATGGCTGGGCTGAAAGCATTAGAGGCAGAGGATCAGCAGGATAGCCAGGCAATTGGTATTGCTTAAAAGGAAATAAATATGGCAGCCTCCATACCCCTCTCCCTTCAGTTGCTCTTTAACTATAACTTACAAAAGCTCTCCACAATCTCTGTCCTGTGTACATTTCCTAACTAGTTTCCCGATACCAACCAACTGCAATCTCAGATCTGCACATGGCCTATTATTCTCCTCTAGAGTCACCTCCTCACATTCACATATACAAGATTTTACACATGCTTCACCCCTCCTCTGGAATCCTCTGCCCCAACACAGTCACTGCTCAACCTTTGATATCTTTAAACGTGCCCTCAAAACTCACTTTTTCCATAAAGCATACACTCTACATTAGGCAAGTTCACCTGTTGACCTCTTGCCAAGTTGCCTCGAAGTATGAATATTATATACTTCCCTACCTCTTGTTTCCCCTTTATTCCTGTAGATTGTAAGCTTGCAAGGGCAGGGCTCCCTCAACCTTTTGTGTTTTGGATTTTGTTACACATTTATTCATATTAATTATGTCACTGTTATTACCAATTCTGTACTTTGTTCAGAATCTGTATTTTGTACACTGGTGTATACCATTGTCTGTAATATTTTCTACCCCATGTTTGTTTCTTACATTGTATAGCGCCACGGAATATGTTGGCGCTTTATAAAACGATAATAATAATGCCATTGTAGGCCTGAAACATAAATCAAATTTAAACCGAAATCTTGATCACCAAGATCACAACTTCGGAATCGTCAAAGCGGCAATTATCGCAATCACGTCATTTCCACATGGGGGAAGTTTAAAGAAGTGGCTGCAAACTTCCCCAAAGTCCCAGCGCGTGCGGCCCGCAGCGTTGGACATACCTTCCGCACAAGTCGAAAAGCTGTCCATCCTCTATCGCCGTCTGCCAGGTCTTGTGCTTGGCAAAACTCCGGGTTTTCACATGACATACAGGAAGTATTCCATGCATTAAAGCCTGGAGGAGGCAAAGTGGATAGACTGGCATCGCTGGACTCGTGCTTGAAGCTATGTCCAGAATCAGAATCGTTTATTTCGCCAAGCATGACTGGGTCATGCCTGGAATTGTTTTTGGCACAATACATATAGCTCAGAAAAAGACAAAAACATAGATAGATAGATAGATAGAGACATAGGTAAAAAGCAGCGAACAGCAGAGGCATCAAGTTACCATTACATTGTACAACACAGATCCCAGTATGCCGCTGAGATGACTGACAGTCTTGTGGGCTGGTAGTTCGGTTTAATGATCAGCCGTAGCTCGGCCAACCTCGCCGCCGATTGGGGCTTGAATTGTCGGTAGTATGTGGAGGGAATTTAGGAGGCTGACCGCCGAGGGGAAGAAAGAGTCTCTGTGTCTTGTGGTCTTTGTGGAGATGGCCCGCAGCCTCCGGCCCAATGGCAGCAGGCTGAAGTAGCGGTGGCCTGGGTGTGAGGGATCATTTGCAATCCTCAGTGCTCTGAATTTCAGCCTCTTGTTATGTAGAATGGCAAGTGAGGGGAGGGGGCACCCAATGATCCTCTCCGCTGACCTGATGACTCTCTGTAGTTTGTTCTTGTCACTTGCAGTAGCGCCAGCATACCAGACCAAGATGGAGGGGCAGAGGATCGACTCAATGGTGGCGGAGTAGAAGCTGGTTAGGATTCCTTGAGTCATGCCGAACTTTCTCAGCTGGCGGAGGAAGAAGAGTCTCTGCTGGGCTTTCCGTTGGGTGGCAGTGATGTTGGGCTTCCAGCTGAGATCACTGGAGATAGTAGTACCCAGAAGCCGGGCACAGGGCACTCTGGCTACCTCAGTGCCATCAATATAAATTGGAGGTTGGGTGGGGGCGGACTTCCTGAACTGATGAAGCTTGGGGGACAGAGGAGGCACACAGACAGAGTGGGCACAGAGACAGACACAGAGACAGAGAGAAAGAGCAGGCACAGAGACACAGGGGTCAAGAGAAAGACCCAGAGGAGGCAAAGGGGGCACAAAGAGAGACAGGGGTACAGAGTGGGAACAAACAGGCAAAGAGGGGGGAATAAAGCTTGATTTGAAGGAAATTGTGATAAAAAATAAATAAATAAAAATAAAAAACAAATCGCAATTTCCGACAGAAATCGCTCAATTCAATTTTTTCCTAAAATCGTCAGGCCTATGCCCTTGCATCACAGTAAATTCCCCCATTAATGGTTTATTTCTAGTACAGCTGTCACTTACAGCAGGTATTATAACCTCTAGCAGCTCCCGACCAAGCAGGTGCAAAACAATTAACGGAGCAGGCATGGGGAGCTATGGTGGAATTCTTCTTCCGGGTCACTGATGCCAACACAGGAGGGGGAGGGGGCGTCCGGACTGTTTGAGTGGCGTTTGGAGGCAACCTGGGGCAGAATAAGGACGCAGGCTGCATCTCTGAAGGATTATGCACAATTTCAGGTATTTACTTTTATTACTCGAGGTCACTACATGAGTCCTTAAACTATGCACACTTGAGACCACACACCCATTTATTCCACCTATAAACTTCTTCCCCATTTTTAACATAAAAATATTTTGGTTATATTTACAGGTCAAGGAGAAAAAAATACTCACTGTAGCAAAAAAAAAAAAAACCACCTTTGTTTCTCAAATATTAGCACCATACATTGTGCTAGCAATACAATTTAAGATTTGTGATAGACCGAATAAACTGCCAAATAACATTTGTTCTATTTCCCATTGAAATGCATAGAAAATTAAATTATTCAAAGGAAAAAAAATACAGTCCAAAGAAAGTGAAGTCTGTCCCAAATAAAATTATATGTTTGGTGCCAGGGCTGTGGAGTCGGAGTTGGAGTCGGGGCAATTTTGGGCACCCGGAGTCGGAGTTGGAGACGTTGATTTCATAAACTGAGGAGTCGGATGATTTTTGTTCAAAATCCACAGCCCTGTTAAGTATTAGACTAAGGAGTCGGAGTCGAGGAGTTTGAGCCATTTTGGGTACCCGGAGTTGGAGTCATGGTTTCATAAACTGAGTAGTCGGAAGATTTTTGTACCGACTCCACAGCCCTGTTTGGTGCCATAAGCAGTGATAAGGTTATTGCTGCTTAACCTCCCTGGCGGTAAGCCCGAACTGAGTTCGGGCTATGCCGCCGGGAGGCACCGCTCAGGCCCCGCTGGGCCGATTTGCATAATTTTTTTTTTGTTACACGCAGCTAGCACTTTGCTAGCTGCGTGTAACCTCCGATCGCCGCCGCTACCCGCCGATCCGCCGCTATATGCGTCGCCGCAGCCGCCCCCCCCCCCAGACCCCGTGCGCTGCCTGGCCAATCAGTGCCAGGCAGCGCCGTGGGGTGGATCGGATTCCCCTTTGACGTCACGACGTCGATGACGTCGGTGACGTCATCCCGCCCCGTCGCCATTCTTTGAACGGGATCTCTTGATCTCTGATCGCCGAAGGCGATCGGAGGGGCTGGGGGGATGCCGCTCGGCAGCGGCTATCATGTAGCGAGACATTGTCTCGCTACATGAAAAAGAAATTTTTTTTTAAAAAAAAACGTATTTGCTGCCCCCTGGCGGATTTTAATAAACCGCCAGGGAGGTTAAAGAGACTCTGAAGCGAGTCTAAATCCCCTTTTTGAACTTGCATTTATGTTATGTTAAGCAGTATAATTTCTGCTAAACCGCCGCTATCCCGCGGCAAAATGAGGGGTTTATACCCCCCAAATCCCCTCTGATGTGTCCGGGGAGCGCTTCCTCATAGAGGCAGAGCTAATGGCTGTAGCTCTGCCTCTTAGCGCGTCAATCCCGGCTGATCGCCGCCTCTTGCCGCCCCTCTCAGTCTTCCTTCCCAGAGAGGGGCGGGGGAGAGGCGGAGATCCGCGTGGCGATTGACGCGCATGGAGGCAGAGCTGCAGCTCATAGCTCTGCCTCCATGAGCAGCAAAATCCACGACCAAGAAAGTCGTGGATTTTGCAGGGGGGATTTGGGGGTATAAACCCCTCGTTTTGCCACGAGATAGCAGCGGTTTAGCAGGGATTATACTGCTTAACATTACTACAAGTTCAAAAAGGGGATTAAGACTCGCTTCAGAGTCTCTTTAAATAGGAATAAAGCTAAAATATGCTCTAGTCCCTAAAGAAAAAACAAAATTCGAAATGTTGAGTGGTTAAATAAGGAGAAGTCTTGAAGAACACAGATTTACATTAGTAGCGGTTTTCAGTGAGGTTACATACATTAATAGAAATAGAATTACAATGTGGTTGTGTGATGTACCATATCTGCAAGTGCCCAATATTTTAAAGCGATTTCTTCACAGGATGCAGTTGGCATCAGAATTCGGACAATTTATCTTCATATCCTCTTGTTGATGGCATTTCTGACATAAGCAGAAAACTAAGGCAATCTCCCAAACTGAAGCCAATCTCCCTAGTATTAGGCAGCCCACCTCCCCAGTATAGGTAGCCAAGGGTTCTCCCAATATTAGAAAGCCCTCTCCACAGTATAGATAGCAGGATGTGCCCCCAGTATTAGGTAGAGAGGGCTGTCTAATGCTGGGGCACACTCAGAAACACCTGAATGTTTGTTCAGGGCCTTTGCCTAATTAATGAATTCAGGTGTTCCAATTACATCCATATCCGCAAGTATATAAATTCAAGCATAGTACTATGACAGGATGCCCCACCCCCCGTACAATAAGACCATTTGTAAATATTCTTGCTGGTAAACATTCCACAGTCAACTGTTAGTGGTATTATAACAAAGTGGAAGAAATTGGGAACAGAAACCCAGCCACAAAGTTGTAGACCAAGTAAAAAAAAAACAACAAAAAAAAAAAAAAATCACTATGGGGTCGGCGCATACTTGTCAACTTTTTGCAGAGTCGAGAGCTACAGATCTCTAAACTTTGTATGGCATTCACATTAGCTCAAGAATAGGACCCAGAGAGCTTCATGGAATGGTTTTCCATGGCTGAGCAGCTGCATCCAAGTGTTACATAACCAAGGGCTATGCAAAGTGTGTCATGTAGTTGTGTGTAGAGCACAATTCCACTGGACTCTAGAGCAGTGGAGACATGTTCTCTGGAGAGTGGAATCATGTTTCTCTGTCTGGCAAACTATTGGAGGGGATCGGGAATTGGGGGAGGTCGGGAGAACAGTACTTGCCTGACTGCTTAGCGCCAAATGTAGAGTTTGGTGAAGCAAGGGGGGGGGGGGGGGGGGATTATGTTGTTGGTTGTTTTGGTTAGGCTCAGTGCCTTAGTTCCAGTGAATGGAACTCTGAATGGTTCAGGTCAGGATACCAAGGACATTTTAAACAATTTTATGCTTTCCAGGTGCAACAAACAAGGACAACATGGATGACCGAGTTTGACATAGGGAAACTTGAGGGGCCTGTACAGAGACCTGATCTCAACTTGATAGAGCACCTTTGGGATTAATAAGAGTGGACACTGTGAGTCAGACCTTTTTGTCCAACATCTGTTACGGACCTCAAAATGCTCTTCTGGTCAAGTGGTCAAAAACCTAGTAAATGGCGAGAAAAGCCTTCACAGAAGAGTTAAAGCGGTTAAAGCTGCAAAACATGGACAAACTCCATAATGAATCCAACTGATCATAAACCATGAGATAAAGCAGTACAAAATTAGGACCAGAATCAAGTTGATTCCATCAAGGCCATTGATCTACCATTACACCTGCCCAGCCCAACCTAGATTTCACATCCCGCGCGATCAATACTTTAGGGACCTTCTTCCAATTTGCAGTAGCACAAAGCTGCTAGTGGATGATGCTCGAACACTGAGGGGAGTGCAGCCACTAGAACAAATCCAACAAGCTCTTGGTGCATATGCTCAGAGGGACCCTGCACAGCAGTGTTGGAGTCAGGGATCGACTGCAAAGCCTCTGGACCACCCAGAGACTTTCCTCTACTGATGTATTTTTTTTCCTACTCTTACAAGTTTGCTTTAACAGTATTGTCATTTGCAAATAGCTGTCTTTGCTGCCGTCAAGAAATATTAACAGTAACAAAACAGTGATACAGAAAAGGAGATTAGACAATGTGGCATGCATGCAGTTGTCAAGAGACTGCTTGCAACTGTATTCAGGGCCATATTTCTGCAAAGGCCACAGAGGACATGGCCTTGGGTGGCTGCCACCCGAGGAAGCAAAGAAGAAAGGAAGACTGGGTCTCTACTAGAGTTGGGCGAACAGTTCGGCTGTGTTAGCCGAACTGCAGCCGAACTGTTCGGCTGCCCAAGCTGTCATTTATCTGTGGCTCTTACTACTTCCGGGTCGCAATGACCCGGAGTAGTACGTCTGCGCTGGCCCGGCGGAGCGCGTCCTAGATCACGCTCCCGTTGCCGGGCACTCTCTGCGCATGTTTGTGACGTCATGAGTGACGTCACACACATGCGCAGAGAGTGCCCGGCAACGGGAGCGCGATCTAGGACGCGCTCCGCCGGGCCAGCGCAGACGTACTACTCCGGGTCATTGCGACCCGGAAGTAGTAAGAGCCACAGATAAATGACAGCTTGGGCAGCCGAACAGTTCGGCTGCAGTTCGGCTAACACAGCCGAACTGTTCGCCCAACTCTAGTCTCTACCTGGATTTAAAGGACTTACGAGGCCAAGTCCATCAAAAAAAATAAAAAAAAGTTAGCTACCTTGCTCAGCTTGTAAGGCACGGAGGACGCCGTCCGCGCCCTCCGTGCCGTTCCGCCTGGTCCCCGCCGCTGCACAGCCCCCCGAACAGTCCCCGACCGCGCGGCCCGGGTCGGGCTCCCCAGCCCTTACCAAGATGGCCGGCGGAGCTGGCCGCGGCTGCGCAGTCCGCATAGCCGCCAGTGCGGCTGCGCAGCTCTAAGGCCATCCCCCCGATCCACGCAACAGTAGCGTGGATCGGGGGGTTGGCCTTAGAGCTGCGCAGCCGCACTCGCGGCTATGCGGACTGCGCAGCCGCGGCCAGCTCCGCCGGCCATCTTGGTACAGGCTGGGGAGCCCGACCCGCGCGGTCGGGGACCGTTCGGGGGGCTGTGCAGCGGCGGGGACCAGGCGGAACGGCACGGAGGGCGCGGACGGCGTCCTCCGTGCCTTACAAGCTGAGCAAGGTAGCTAACTTTTTTTTATTTTTTTTGATGGACTTGGCCTCGTAAGTCCTTTAAGCAATTGTAGCAAAGACTTTATTGTGCCATAGCAGCTGAAAAACACAACGTTTCGGCCTAGGGGCCTTTATCAAGTGCCACCTGAGGAAGTACCTGGACATGCAATAGGGGGTTTCTGCATAAAAAAGGCTACACATATTAAAGTGAACCTCCAGACTAAAAATCTACTCAGCAGCTCTGAAAAGGCTTGGTATTTCTTTAACAGTTTCACAGCATCAGAACTGTTTTTCTTACCCAAGCCTCATTTTTAGCTGCACAGAAGCCAAGCACCGCTCCATCAAAGAAATCTGCCTGGGCATTTTTCTCCTGATGCTGTGCAAAGCATGATGGGATTTCTGAGGTTGTTCTCGTTGCCTAGCACACGCAGCTGGGAGGGGTGATCTGGACACAGGACAGTTGGAACTGTGTCTCAGGCTCCCTGTCACCTCCTTTCAACCAAAAAGATGGCTGCTCCATGAAATCACAAACATTTGCCTGTTCTTTTAAAACAGGGTGGGTAAGAGATTATATTACCTATCTATTTTAATTACAACAATAACATAACTAATGTAACGTAATTACAGTATGTTTTTTTAGGCTGAAGTTTCTCTTCCTCTTTAACCACTTGAGGACCCACCCTTTACCCCCCCTTAAGGACCAGCGCTGTTTTGAGTGATCTGTGCTGGGTGGGCTCTGCAGCCCCCAACACAGATCAGGTTGCAGGCAGAGAGATCATATTGCCCCCCTTTTTTCCCCCCCTATGGGGATGATGTGCAGGGGTGGTCTGATCTCTCCTGCCTGCCTGGGTGTTGCAGGGGGGGGCACCTCAAAGCCCCCCTCCGCGGCGAAATCCTCCCCCTCCTACCTGGCCCCCCCGGCGATCGAGGCTGCACAGGACGCTATCCGTCCTGTGCAGCCAGTGACGGGACGTCCCCTGTCACATGGCGGCGATTCCCGGCCGCTGATTGGCCGGGGATCGCCGATCTGCCTTACGGCGCTGCTCCGCAGCAGCGCCGTACAATGTAAACAAAGCGGATTATTTCCGCTTGTGTTTACATTTAGCCTGCGAGCCGCCAGCGGCCCGCAGGCTATTCACGGAGCCCCCGCCGTGATTTGACAGGAAGCAGCCGCTCGCGCGAGCGGCTGCTTCCTAATTAATCAGCCTGCAGCTGGCGACGCAGTACTGCGTCGCTGGTCCTGCAGCTGCCACTTTGCCGACGCACGGTATAAGCGTGCGGTCGGCAAGTGGTTAAAGCGTCACCATAACCCATTCGCGTTCCGTCGTTTTCACTTGAGAAATGTTCACCTCCCATTCATTAGCCTATAAAAAAAACTTTATCACTACTTATCACAATGAACTGATCTATATCTTGTTTTTTCCGCCACCAATTAGGCTTTCTTTGGGGGGTAGATTTTGCTAAGAGCCACTTTACTGTAAATACATTTTAACAGGAAGAATAAGAAAAAAACTGAAAAAATTGATTATTTCTCAGTTTTCAGCCATTATACATGCCTCCATAATTAAAACTCACGTATTGTATTTGCCCATATGTCCCGGTTATTACACCGTTAAAATTATGTCCCTATCACAATGTATGGCGACAATATTTTATTTGGAAATAAAGGTGCATTTTTTTCCGTTTTGCATCTATCACTATTTACAAGTTTAAAATAAAAAAAAAAAAATATAGAAATATTTCATCTTTACATTGATATTTAAAAAGTTTAGACCCTTAGGTAAATATTTACATGTTTTTTTTTATTGTAATGTTTTTTGTTTTTTTATAGTAAACATTGTATTTGGGTAGTTTTGGGAGGGTGGGAGGTAAACAATAGGTTTATAATGTAAATGTGTGTTAATTTTCATTTTTTTTAACTTTTAGTTGTAGTATTACTTTTTGGCCACAAGATGGCGGCCATGAGTTTGTTTACATGACGTCACTCTAAGCGTAACACATGCTCAGAGCGACGCATGGGGGAGGTAACAGCCAGAAAAGGCGCAGCTTCCGAGAGAAGCTGTCGCTTTTTCAGCGGGGGAGAGCAATCAGTGATCGGGCACCATAGCCCGATTCACTGATTGCCTGGCTAACGAACCGTGGGCCGGGAGCACGCGTGCAAGCGCGCGATCGGCCGCGGGAGCGCGCATGGATCCTGGACGTAATTTCTACGTCCAGGAACCAAAATAGGTTAATGATCAAATTTCAACAGCAACTGATCTGAGTGTATTAAAGCAGGGGTCCCCAACCTTTTTGAGCCCGGGGCCCACTATCCCGACCAAAATTTTCTCCGGGGCCCCCCTGGGGGCGGGGTGGGTGGGGGGGTTGGGAGGGGTGAGTGGGCGTGGCTAGTGTTAGCGGCAGCAGCCCCCCCTTTTTTCTTAGATTCCACAGTATAGCAAGTACAGTTTCCACAGTATAGCAAGTACAGTTAGCCTAGTATAGCAAGTATAGTTACCCCAGTATAGCAAGTACAGTTAGCCTAGTATAGCAAGTATAGTTACCCCAGTATAGCAAGTACAGTTACCACAGTATAGCAAGTACAGTTACCACAGTATAGCAAGTACAGTTAGCCCAGTATAGCAAGTACAGTTAGCCCAGTATAGCAAGTACAGTTAGCCCAGTATAGCAAGTACAGTTAGCCCAGTATAGCAAGTACAGTTAGCCCAGTATAGCAAGTACAGTTAGCCCAGTATAGCAAGTGCAGTTAGCCCAGTATAGCAAGTGCAGTTAGCCTAGTATAGCAAGTATAGCTACCCCAGTATAGCCAGTAGTTACCCCAGTATAGCAAGTACAGTTAGCCCAGTATAGCAAGTACAGTTACCACAGTATAGCAAGTACAGTTAGCCCAGTATAGCAAGTACAGTTACCACACTATAGCAAGTGCAGTTAGCCTAGTATAGCAAGTATAGCTACCCCAGTATAGCCAGTAGTTACCCCAGTATAGCAAGTACAGTTAGCCTAGTATAGCAAGTATAGCTACCCCAGTATAGCAAGTACAGTTAGCCTAGTATAGCAAGTATAGTTACCCCAGTATAGCAAGTACAGTTACCACAGTATAGCCAGTACAGTTAGCCTAGTATAGCAAGTATAGTTACCCCAGTATAGCAAGTACAGTTACCACAGTATAGCAAGTACAGTTAGCCCAGTATAGCAAGTACAGTTACCCCAGTATAGCAAGTACAGTTACCACACTATAGCAAGTACAGTTAGCCTAGTATAGCAAGTATAGTTACCCCAGTATAGCTAGTACAGTTACCACAGTATAGCAAGTACAGTCAGCCCAGTATAGCAAGTACAGTCAGCCCAGTATAGAAAGTACAGTTAGCCTAGTATAGCAAGTATAGTTAACCCAGTATAGCAAGTATAGTTAGCCCAGTATAGCAAGTATAGTTAGCCCAGTATAGCAAGTATAGTTAGCCCAGTATAGCCAGTAGTTATTCCAGTATAGCAAGTATAGTTAGCCCAGAATAGCAAGTATAGTTAGCCCAGAATAGCAAGTAAAGTTAGCCCAGTATAGCAAGTATAGTTAGCCCAGTATAGCAAGTATAGTTAACCCAGAATAGCAAGTATAGTTAGCCCAGTATAGCAAGTATAGTTAGCCCAGTATAGCAAGTATAGTTAGCCCAGTATAGCAAGTATAGTTAGCCCAGTATAGCAAGTATAGTTAGCCGAGTATAGCAAGTATAGTTAGCCCAGTATAGCAAGTATAGTTAGCCCGCAAACAAGCCAGCAAGAGGTGGATCAAAAACTGCACATAACTATGATCACTGCATACTTGTTAAATTGCATGTGTAACAATCCCAGGCCTAAGGCCTGACCTATGCAGCACAGAAGTATCGGAACAGGTAGTGAGGCTAGATTCAAAAGGTGGAAAAACGCTGGTATATAGACAGCCGCCTTACCGAGAAGAGAATGTATTTTGAATACGGTCCACCACGGCCACGCTATCACGGCACGCTATCCCCCTGTCTCGCTGCCTCACACTGCCCGGGAAAAGCGCAGCTGCATAGGCTACACACGCTGACGCCGAGAAAGATGGGATGGGCTGGGCTGGGCGTGACTTCCGGCTTCCGCGGCTGCGCTCTAATGCGTGCAGGCGGAGATGTAGCCGCATGCACTCGCGGCTAATGAAGGAGGGGGCGGGACGGTAGTCACCAGCAAAAAAATCATTGTGAGGCAGGGGATTTGCCGCGGCCCGGTGCGAAACGCCCCGCGGCCCGGTATTGGGTCGCGGACCGGGGGTTGGGGACCCCTGTATTAAAGGATAAAGATGCTAATCCTGCATTCAAAACTTGTTCTACTTTTATGGTTTGGAGTTATCACATACCTTAGGAGCACTGGCCCTTTAAGTGCCATTGCCAAACAGTTGCATGGTGGGGGTCTTTTAATCTATAATGTATTCCTCCTCTTCCCTTTAGTTCCCCCTTCTTCTAATGACATAAGACAGTGCACTTCCTAGTATAGACCTCAGTGGGAGTGTCTGAAGACTCTGGGAAGGCAGGTAACTAATACACAATTAGCAAGAGGAGAAAAAAAAAGTGAGAGAGGAAATGTCAGGAGGTCAAAGGTAAAAAGATGGAAACTGCCTAGAATAGGATTCTTTTCTTTTCCTTTATAAAATCCACAGGAATCATAACAATGACAGTGCAATACATCTGTTATGCAAGTAGAACTAATATTTATCTACGTGTTTTTTATTTCTAAATTAGCATGGGTGTCACTTGTTCTTTAAGCAACAAATTGAAGAGGGAAATTACTGCCTGTACATGAAAGAGAGTGGTTGCTGTATATGGATGTTATACATTAACATAACATATGTATTGTATTGTCCATGTTTTGATTTCAGTGAATTTTATATAATAAAGAGAATACGGTTCCTGGCATATTCCATTTTTATTCCCTCTGACTGAAGCCAATCCTGAGGACATTTCCTACCTTACTCTTTTTTTCTCCTAGAAACTGCACTGGCACATCTAGCCTGCTTTGTAAATGTGGTAGGGGAGACCACAAGGAGGGCTGTGGAGTCGGAGTCAAGGAGTCGGAGCAATTTTGGGTACCTGGAGTCGGAGGTTTAATAAACTGAGGAGTCGGCTGAGAGGGCAGAGCTCTGATGGTGCACTGTGGTCGGGCTGGAGCAAGGGGCAGATGAGTTACCCCCATATGCTCTATGGGGAATGCAGCAGCTTGTCCGGGACTATGTTGCCCACTTGCTGAATGAAAAGTGTTAACGGCTCCTATATATAACATTTCTAAGCTAAATAAGACCCCAGTAGGTCACCACACGCAATATCTAAAGTTGCATTCACAAATTCATAAAAACAGAGCATGCTGCTAAGACAGGACCTGTCTTTAGTAGACCCATGTGGTGGAACTAAAATTAGATTATTCTGTGCCATATCATAATTTTATATATATAATCCCTTAGTACAAGGGTCCCCAACCTTTTTCGGCCTGGCGACCACTATCCAGACCAAACTGGGGACCGGGGGGTACTGTTTGGCATGGTTGTTTTGGAGTATCAGGTGTGGCAGCAAAATGATTTGGAGTGTATAGGTATGTAGGTAGCCAGGTACAGGTATATAGGGTATAGCTGCCCCAGTATAGGGAGTATAGTTACAACAGTGTAGGTAGTAGAGTTACCCCAGTGTAGGTAGTATAGTTATCCTGGTATGCTAGTTTACTTGTCCCAGTATAGGTAGTATAATAATAATTGCTGGGTTCCCCTCCCCCCACGGCCACCGCTGTGTTACCTTAGCTTTTATATTGCGTGGTCTCCTCCATGCCCAGTCTTTTTTTCATAGCAGTGCGTCCCCTGACTGCTGTGAAGAGGCAGGAAGCAGGGATGTGGTTCCCATGGTAACGGCGATATACATCGCCGCTACAGGAAGCCGCTCTCCTGCTTCTGCCTCTTCACAACAGCCGCGGGATGCTTTGCTCTGAAAGAAGAAGACTGGGCATGGAGGAGAGGGGCCGGCTACGCAATATAAAAGAGGAAGCCGCCGCCAACTAAGGTAACACAGCGGCGGCCGTGGGGGGAGGGGGGGGGACTGGCTGGAAACGGCCCATGGAGCAGTGGTTGGGGACCCCTGTCTTAGTAGACCTTCAAAAAAAAAAAAAAAAAAAAAAAAAAAGGTACATACAACTGATGTTAAGCTTACAGGTCTAAAGTTTCCGGGTTCTGCTCCCCTTTTTGAATAAGGGGAAAACGTCAGCTGTATGCCAGTGATAGGGAACTGACCCACTCGAAAGAGAATCACATAATATGCTAAAGGTGCCGTACTGCCAAGAGACAGTTTCCCACACAAAGCTCATTAACTTTATAAGGAGCATCATGGCACGGTCACATCATTCATATTCTGAACAGGCTTTAAGCAGCAGTTCAAAATTATATAGCTTTCCAGTAGTTTTTCTGTACAGAAATAAGTAGAACAGCTTTGTGTAAAAAGCGTTACTAATAATACTGACAAAGTGCCATTGTTGTCTATACTCTGATGGTCAGCATGCCTGCTGAAACCAGTGAGAGTACAGTGATCATTCACATATTCACTATTCTGTACACCTCATTGACCAGTCTGGAGGAAGCTGGCCTTGGACAGAGGATAGTACAGAAACTGAAGATCTTCATCTCTGCAAGTAGGGTCACAGGCAGACACCTTTTAAAAAGTTTCATCCTGCAATGATTGAGAACCTATTAAGAAAAACTAATAAAAAAATACCTAAAGAACATGCTTGATAACTAGAACGTGTACAGCAGTTTCTACAATATGTGTAATGTACAATATTGTTTAGTGTTCCAGCCCATCGGATCACTGAACATCAAGAGGCAATTGAGCCATTTGTGCTTGTACTTACCCACCCTCTGTAAGCTGCTTGTTCCTGAGCTTCCCCATTGTCTTTCCTTTCTCCTCAACTGACAGTGCACACTTCAGCTGTAGCTGAGCAGTCTGTCCGTACAGCTCCTGCGCCACAATAATCATTAAAGGACCACTATCGTGAAAAAAGTAGGCAGTTAAAATCTGACAGAACCGACCAGTTTTGGGCCAGTCCATCTTCTCATGGGGCATTCTCAGGGTTTTCTTTGTTTTTAACAACATTTCCTGAACAGCAGTTTAACTGCCAAAAGATACCAGCCAGTCATCCTACGCACTTGCACCATATTTTGTCAGTTAGGGCCCGTTTCCACTAGAAGCGGTGCGATGCGGCTACATAGTCACATCGCACCACGGGTGTGTTGAAACCCATGCAGGGCAATGGAATGGTTTCCACTGCGTGCATGTTGTGCGGATTCTCGCAGGGCTGCATCCGCCCGCAGCCGTCTCCAATCTCTGCAATTGACTTCCGCATTGGGAGATGCGGAAGTGACGCGGGCGCCGGCGAAAGTGATGCGTAGCTTCATCACATCACTTTCGCCAATGGAAAAGGGCCCTTAGACTTTGCAACTGCTGTTCAGGAAATGCTGTTGAAAACAAAGTAAACCCTGAGAATCCCTCATGAGGAGATGGACTGGCCCAAAACCTGTCGGTTCTGTCAGATTTTAACTGCCTTTTTTCGCGATCGTGGTCCTTTAAAAGTGAAGCTGAAGCATAAGTAAAATTTGAAAAAAAAAAAAAAAAATCACAAACTTGCCTAAGGAGAGGAAAGGCTCTGTGACCTATAGAGCATTCTTGTTCCTCTCACGATCCCCTCTTTCCAGCGTCGTCACCCCCATTAGCAGTCTTTGACTGATGGGTTGGAGACTGCTCTCTTCCGGTGCAGGAGGCGGTGCACACTTGCGCAAGTGCACAACAGAGCCGCCCGTCTTTTGGAGTACGGAGGCTCCCGCAGACTTCCGAAGCCTCCCGCAGTGGGAGATTTGAACAAGGGAGACTGTGCTGGAGCGAGGGGACTGTGAGAGGTGCGGGAAGGTTCTAAAAGACCCAGCGCCTTCCCCCTCCTTAGGCAAGTATCTGTTTTTTTTGTTTCAATTACACTTCAGGTTTGCTTCAATGAGTGCCTAAGATTAAAAACTACAGAGCCTGTCAATGACCATCCAGTAAATGCCACAGTAACCTTCCTCTTCCGCATGTAATTAGCTGCAAAAAGAAAAAAAATCATTGCAACTCTGGAGCAATATTATCTGCACTAATCAGAAAATGTACACAGCCAGCACTCACTTTGCTGGCAGGAAGGCGGTGCGGTTCATGTGGCAGTCTCTGCGGATGAACCCAAGGTAAGAACAAGGTGGTCATTTTTGCAAAATCCCTTCTGATGTACAGATCTGATGGGATTGCTTTTTATAAACAAGAATGGAATACCAAGGCTCTGTTCACAGTGGTCAGTTGGGTTGCAGAATAATTCTGCATGTCAACTCACTGTCCTGACATGCTCACAGTGACGCGTCGCATTTTTCTAACTTGCTGCATGCAGGCTTTGTATTTAAAGTCTATGGCAAGTCTCCATTGCAGTTCACAGTCATAACGCGAGAGTTATGCAACTGACCACTGTCAACCTAGCCTTTCCTGAAATGTCACTGTAACTAGTGATCAAGTATGGTAAATGTATTGCCTTATTAATTTTGTTCCTGTAAGAAAGTGCATGAAGATGAGTGCGTACTATTGTTTAAAAGCTGCTAGGGCCTACATTTTTAGTTGCATTTCCTCACCTGTCTTCGCACTACTATAACTAAAAGTACCGTTCACCAAAAGATACATTTTACTTATTAATCACACAGACAGCCTGAGACTTCTGCTGCTACCAAATATAGACCCGGATTCATGCAAGTCCGGTAAAATCACCAGGAGCGCACAGCAATTTTACCAGTAGTTGCTGTGGTAATGTGCGGTGTAACGTTATAGCAGCCCATGAGTTACGCAGGTTACGCACGTGTTACCATAACAACATACTCAGGTAACACAGATTGTGGTAACAGCATGATATCTGCTATTCCCCTGGTGTAGCACACAGAAGTTTTATCAGAAGTACATGAATCGGGTCCATGGTTTGCAGACCGGAACATCATATAAGTCTTGGGATGAGGAAGAAGGGGAAAGTAGAAGTCCTTTCAAACTGGCTGGATGTTAAGAAATATCATGGACACACAACGTTCGCCTGAAATGATTGTTCATGATTGTTTCAGCTGACAGTTCAGAATGACTGCTGTACAGAAACACTGTACAACTCTTTGATGAGAAGCCTGTTCTGCTCTGAGGAGAGAGAGATAGAGGACAAGCAAGAGGATCCCCACTTCGCAGACAAAAACAGTACAGCTTGTTAGTGATCCAGCACTAATGAAACGTCAGCCCAGTCAGGGAAAACCTTCACTCATACCTACATTTTTGCCTAGGCCAACCACAAATTATTAGTCTGGGTGATGAAGATCTACAATGTGTAAGGCAGGTATTTTACACAATAAGCGGTTACTGTAGGGGCACAAGTGCTCTTTGGAGAGCACATCATTGATTGGTGAGAATAAAGAGTTTGCCCAGAGGCACAAGTGAGCATGGGCTCATCATACATTGATTTAGAATACAGTAATGCATGGTAGAATGGATTCAAGTAATACTCAGAATTCTCCAGGAGGAGATGGACTAGGCCAAAACCTGTCAGATCTGCCAGGCTTTTACAACCTACTGTAAGCGAAAAACAGGAGATAAGTAATTCATAGTGCATTTTTCTCAAAGAGAAGTGCATATCTTATATGTATGAATTTTATATTTTACATTTTTTCGTGATTGGACCTTTAATTCACAACTAATCTCCTCCACTAAAAATGAAAACCAATCTGGCCCACCATTCTGAACCATATTAGCCTGTATTGGTCAATGACCTAGGGGGCAGGGGAAGGGACTCGGAGGGAAGGGGACAGTATTCCTTCCTATTGCCGGCAAATAGTGATAATCATGTCTAGGAGAACTAATGGAGAAGCATGGAATTTGTTTGATCAGCTGATAGATTTACAAAGCTCGGATTTTCTGTGATCACATCCTGCATCCCACATACAGACTTGCATATCTACCACCTGACCAAACTCATCACGTTCTTCTCCATGAATTCTCCTAGACATGATCATAACTACCGGCAAAGCTCCTTGTCCTTGTAAAAGACAAGAGGCGTATAACCATCTTGTGCTCAGGGAGATGGGAGCAACTACCCCAAGCACGTAGAGGTAGAGGTAGGTCCTGGGAATGACTTATCAGGGCTGTGGGGTCGGAGTTGGAGGCGAGTAGTCGGAGTAATTTTGGGTACCAGGAGTTGAAGTCTGTGGTTTCATAAACTGAGGATCGGAGTTGGAGTCGGATGATTTTTGTACCAAATCCATAGTCCTGTTAAGTATTAGACTAAAGAGTTGGGACTCAAGCAGTCGGAGCCATGTTGGGTACCTGGAGTAGGAGTTAGTGGTTTCATAAACGGAGGAGTTGGAGTTGGATGATTTTTGTACTGACTCCACAGCCCTGTGACTTATGGTGCAGTCTGGAAACCAATAGGTAAAGTGGATGCTTTTGAGAAAATACATTTTGGACATAGACAAGGGGGCTTTGCAGAAGAGGGGAAAGGATTTCTGCCCCTCTCCTCCAGAGTCATTCCAGGTCATGGATAATGTGGGCTGGTACGCATCAGAAGGTAAAGCTCCAAGCTGTGCAGCTTAGGGAATCTTGTCAAATGGGGAGAAAAAGGGTTTAAAAGGCTTGCGGGAGCTTGCTATGTTTATAGTACAAACTAAACAAAACAAAAAACAAGACAAAACAACAAAAAAAGGGGGGGGGGACAAGGATAGTGCAAAAAGCACCATTCTGACGTGAGCGATATAACTCATCTCGCTCATTTAACTCATTTCTACCTGGATGCATTCTTTTGCCATTTCTAATACCAGCTGAATGAGGAGAAAAGGAGTTCCTTAACACAGTGCCACTTGAGCTGATATTCTCCTGGAAGTGCAAGGCAATTGAATAAGACGACATAAAAAAACGTAATGCTCGAGAGTTTAGGAATTGCATAGAACCCACAGAATGAGTCTCAGCCGGGAACCATCTAGCATGTGGACAAAAGCTATATGTCACAAAATTACCATTTCACAAATATTTATAGAAATCTTAAGTATATTGGGTTCACTAGTACAGACAGGCTTGGAACCAATGGGTCTGTTTTACCGTCGTTCTTCAAGACTGAAAAACATTGGAAATGAGTGAAGAACATAAACGAGTCAGTAAATCTGGCCTGGATTACGGGTAAATAAAAACTGTTGTTCTTAGGTGGCAATATTTGCATCCTTTCTGGGTCATATCAGACAACAAAGATTGCAGAAATATTAGTGATATAGCAGATGTACAACGGTGTTCCTCTGCACACAACTGCACTGACATAGAAAAAAAAAAAAATCAGCAAAATGTGAGTTCATCACAAAAATGCCTGTTTAGCGTGTATTAAAAGTATATTTGGCACCGAATTTTCTAAATGAAAGATTTTTGTTTTATATTTCTGCTTCATTGAAGTTGTATAGGAATTAACAATAGAAAGGGAATACCCATGCAGTTTGACATGTTGCTAAAATTGGCTTTTGGAATCTCACTTCCTGTAGCAGGTCAAGTCTGCAGCAGGCCCTAACACCACATTGGCTGACACAAGGTTATACACATTTCTTGTTCAGAAAACTGAACACGGAGGAAAAGTGTATTGAACTGTGCAACTAAAGAAACTACTGTGCAAACTTTCCACACTGCAGCCCCTGACACTCCATCTGCACCTGACTGTGCAACTGCCCTTTGCATCAAGGGCCAGCTAGGTGTTCTTATAATGCTGGGAAATTTTGTCTGGCCTTTATTGTTCTTCCAGCTTTAGGAGTCACATTTTTATTACCGATTAACCCAACCATCAGCTGAATCTTCAGAGGGAAGATAACAAGCAATACTGCACTAGGAAGCAGATCTGACACATGAAAAAAAGTATTTTGTGCACTACTTTGCTTCTATACTAGTTCTAATTGCTCTTCAAAGTGATTGCGCCTAAGAGTTTGCCATTTTCCATCTTGGACTTCATGGGGCTTTAATAAATCCAGGACAGGATAGGTGAATAACTTACATACACCAAAGTTCTCTGCTGTTTTCCAGCATTAAGGATCCTCATAAATCATGCCCAGTGGGTACGTAACAAACAACTGTAAGCCAGGACTCCAAGAAAAGGCCATTCAGCACCAACAGTAGCCAGTTAGAAATCATTTGGGGAGAGAGCAAATATAGAATTCCAAGCAGTGAGTGGGCTTGGGGCCCCGCGGCCCCCTGGTTGAATGGTGGCATTGGGAAGCCTCCCGCTTTATTGCAGGACACACATTTGCAATTGGAAAGAAAGCTCATAGGTCAGGTTACAACACTCACATTGAATTTCATTACAAAAGCGCTTTTAAAAACGCTATTGAATTAAAAAAAGCTCAAAATGCTTATAGTGTGAATAAGCCCCAAACTTTTTGTGACAGACAGACAATCACAGTCGGTGCAAGCAAGAGCATGAAAAACAAAGGCCGCAGTTCTTTTATAGCTAGTCTCCAGGCTAAAGGAGCCCATACATCTAGCGACCTAAGGGCAGATTGACCAAGAGGTCACTGGTTTGGTGGACATAGTTTGATGGTTTCTGGTTCACGATTCTCTTTGATGTGATCTTCTAATCCTGCTGAGGTTAAATTTGATCGGTCCATTTTCAAGCTGCATAAATTTGCATACAAAACTTGCATAATCCTGCATCAACTCAAAATGATTTGCATCTTATTGACCACCCCTATATGGTGCAATCTGGACTCTTTGCAAAGAGAAACACTGGAACCCAAGTCAGTGTTCTCCCCAGAATTTTTTTCCAGCCGGGTTGCATGAAAAAGTAGCCGGGTGGGGTGCGAGTGGGGAAAGCAGGGCCGCGCATCTCTGCTTACAGCATAGGAGGAGGTTGAGGAGTCGAGCTGATGACAGCCAGGTGCTCACCAAAATTAGCCAGGTGAAGCACCCCACTAAAAGATCATATTATTCAAGCTCGCCTTCTTAGAATAACTTTGGATTAACCCCTTAATAAGTAGTAATGCCTTGGTTAGCAAACATATGGCAGGGATTAGATTAGTGCTGCAGAAGATGTCAGTGCATAATAATAATATGGTAGGACATTAGACTATGACTATGGTAGGATTAGATTGTGAGCTCCTCTGAGGACTGTGACATGACTATGTACTCTGTAAAGTGCTGCAGATGTCAGTGCTATATAAATACATAATAATAATAATAAGGTAGGACATACATTAGACTACAACTATGGTTGGATTAGATTGTGAGCTCTTTGGGCTAGTGGAAGGAGTTCACTGGTGCTAGTGCGGGAAAGGAGAAGGTCACTGCGGCTAGTGGAGGGAGAAGGTCACTGGGGCTGGTGGGGGAAGGCAGAAGGTCGCTGGAGCTGGTGGGGGGAGGCAGGTCGCTGGAGCTAGTGGGGGGGAGAGGTCACTGGGGCTAGTGGGGGGGGGGGAGGCAGAAGGTCACTGGGGCGAGCAGAGGGAGATAGGTCACTAGGGCTAGTGGGGGGTAGAAAGTCACTTGGCTAGTGGGGGGGGGGGGGGAGGAGGAGGGAGGAAGTCTCTGGGGCTAGTGTGGGAAAAGACAAGGTCATTGGGGCTAGTGGGGGTTAGATGGAAGGTGACTGGGGCTAGTGGGGGTAGGGAGGAGGTCACTGGGGGTAGGGAGGAGGTCACTGGGGCTAGGGAGGAGGTCACTGGGGCTAGGGAGGTCACTGGGGCTAGGGAGGTCACTGGGGCTAGGGAGGTCACTGGGGCTAGGGAGGTCACTGGGGCTAGTGGGGGTAGGGAGCAGGTCACTGGGACTAGTGAGGGTAGGGAGGAGGTCACTGAGGCTAGTGGGGGTAGGGAGGAGGTCACTGGGGCTAGTGGGGGTAGAGAGAAGGTCACTGGGGCTAGGGAGGAGGTCACTGGGGATAGTGGGGGTAGAGAGAATGTCACTGGGGCTAGTGGGGGTAGGAAGGAGGTCACTGGGGCTAGTGGGGGGTATAGAGAAGGTCACTGGGGCTAGTGGGGGTAGAGAGAAGGTCACTGGGGCTAGATAGAATGTTACTGGGGCTAGGGAGGAGGTCACTGGGGCTAGTGGGGGGGGGGGGGGTTAAATACATATTTACTGCATTTGGCTGCAGGTGTCCATTCCTCCTCTATTCCTCTGGGGGCAAGGCTTCCTCTGGACAGGAGACCACTTCCTCCAGGCAGGGCTTCAACCTGCTACACACATGCTCCCTGGTGAGCTTCCCCAGGGCTGGAGCAACCCTTCCTCTGTGCGGGAGTCCTATGGGGGCGGGGTTTCAGCTGTCGGGGGCAGGGTTTCAGCCACCGGGGGCGGAGCTTATGCCGAGAAACCCCGATCTTCTCTCAGTTTCGGGAGACATGATGGACTGGCTGTCTGTCCTAGCCCCACCGATCCTGTTCAGAGGAAAAAGCCTGTGGGCGGCGGGGCATGGCTTCAAAGAGGCCCCTGGGAAATCCCCCGGCGGCTCAGTCAGTACAACCCTGGTAATCGTGTGCAAAGTTCTTAACTTCTCATTGGCCATTGCCGTGCACAGTCCTATCGTATCTGGAGCTGCCTGAAAGGAATGGGACTGGCTGCAGTGCTGACATTTATGCAGCCAGAACAGAGAAGAGACGCTATGTGGAATCGCTCAGGGAAGAGGGGAGAAAGTCTGTCTGCAGCTTCAGGCTTTCTCCCCAGCCTCGAGTCACATGGCACTAGTCTCCCTGTGCTCCACTCACGTGTATCTGAGCGGCAGCCTCCACTAGCTGAGCTGCCCTGAAGTTAATAGATCGGCCGAGGAGCGCTCCTGCAGTGCCAGGCGGGCGGGGTTTCAAAACAGCCGGGCGGCCCGCCCACCTAATTAGTCCTGGGGAGAACACTGCAAGTGTTTTATGGATTTTCCACCTGATAAGGGACAACGTAGAAACATCTTGGACTCTTTACACAGAGCAACATTGGACCCCAATTCAGGTAAGGATTTGCTACTGTACAAGGGACAACATATAGTGTTTGTTGGACTCTTTCTTTAGAGCAATGTTGCACCCTTAGGACTAATATGCATTTGTCACTAAAGAAGGGCCAATGTTGGACTCCATAATGTGAGCGCAACATAGACCCTTAGAATACCACTGATTTGGGACAACATATGGCTTATGCTGGACTCTTTGTTTAGAGAAATGTTGCACCCTCAGACTATCACAGATTTGCCACTAAATAAGGACCAATTTATGGCTAATGCTGGACTCCGTACGGTGAGCGACATTGATCCATAAGCTAAATACTCACCACCCGACAGAGGACAATGGATCCAGCAACGTCTCCCTGACGACAAGCATTCCACGATCCATCTTCCAGCAGGCGGGTACACACGACGGGCGCAAACGGGAAGTCGCGGTACTTTGCACGGAGTCATCAGGGTTCCTAATGATCCATTCCGCCGTGATGGTCGTTGTCGCTGCGCGTCGCGAAATGTGGTTTGAGTGATCGCGCGCCTGTACCCACGGCACGAGATTGTGGAAATGATCGATTGTGGCTCAAAAAATCCCCGATCTTATGAAAAATCATGGGCACGGGCCTTAAGACGACCATTGATTTGGGTCAACATATGACATACATAAATTCACCATTCAAGAGAAACTGAAGACAGGCACCATCCTCTCATCCCCTGCAGTGAACAGGACTTCAACTCATCTACTGCAGTGACTTCCATCCCCTGCAGTCAAGGAGACTTTAACTTCTCTCCAGCAGTGCCTGTCATCTCCTGCTGTAAATGATTCACAACTTACTGACGTATACTAACAAAAGCTAGCCATATACTGTAAAATTTGTGGTAAATCCGGTAATTGTTTCCCTGGTGAACCCTTTTGCACCAGTAGATAGCAGCAGAAGTTACTAATACTGATACCCAGACAGACACACTGAAGACAAATACTGATTTTAGAATGACATACCAAGACTAACATCCCACCCCAGAGACTGACTGTAGCATAGGGGTAACCACAGATGAGATTAGGATCAGATTAGGTCTATCCGCGTGCACACACACACACACAACTTTAGAACAGGGTACATAGGTGGCCGCCACCAATCAGAGCACGAGATGTAGGGTTAGAGTAGGGCATACATACCGCATACATGGATCCAACAGTATTGTAGGGTGACTAGCACCAGAGTAGGCCAGCGCAGTATAGTGTAGGACCCTTTCCGAAAAAAGTCTACCGCGACTTGGTGGGTGGGCTTAAAATCCTACTGCTCAGAAGGTTTTACTTTTCAACAGATGGATTAACTAAAAGACTCTTAATGCTTGGATCACCAACCATCATTACCCTGAAGTGCCTAATTACAATTCCAGCTATGCCTTTTCAGACAGGCACCTGAACTGCACACTGGTTGAGCCCATTAGCGCCATTTGGTTGTAATTAAAAAGAAGATGAATGGCAGCTTTTATAACAAGTGTCTCATATGTGATATATTGATATGTGCTGGTGTTACTGCACAGCAGAAAACTGCAACAATGTCGCGGCCGCACTCAGATGTGCCTCCATGGGGAGGCTGGCCATGATGCCAGGACCAAGCTCACAGCATGTCCCCATAGAGCAGGGGTCTCAAACTCGCGGCCCGCGGGCCATTTGCGGCCCTCGATACAATAGTTTGTGGCCCTCGCTGGCAAAAGCTTCCTTATAGTTCGCTTCAGTGCTCCCAAGTAATTCGCCGCATCCCCGCCGCTAAACGAGGGCTGCAGAGCCCCCAAATCGCCCCGGGAAGGGGGGGGGGCAATCCACCGGCCTTTCCTGGAAGGGGCAGAGCTTTCAGCTTCAGCTCTGCCCCTTCCAGGAAATGCCGGGGGATTGCCCCTTGGGCGATTTGGGGGCTCTGCAGCCCTCGTTTTGCGGCGGGGACATGGCGGATTACTTGTAATGGGAGCACTGAAGCGAACTATAAGGCAAAATAGTTCGCTTCAGTGTGAATTTGATTTTGGAATAAAAATCAATGCAAGGGACAGTGTGTGTGTGTGTGGGGGGGAGCAGCTGCTTGTGAAATCCCTTATGCGGCCCAGCCTCATCCTGACTTTGCCTCCTGCGGCCCCCAGGTAAATTGAGTTTGAGACCCCTGCCATAGAGGAACCACAGCTCCCAACATGCCCCCATCGAGGCTCTATGGCAAGATGCTGGGAGCTGTGGTGCTTTAATGTAGGGTATGCTAGGAGCTGTGGTGCATCAATGGGAAGGATGTTGGGTGCCGTTTCTGTGCCCCTCTCCTCTGCCAACTACGCCCTCCTCTCTACTCTGCCAGCCCCCACATTTGCTTGTGACCCAGTCATAAACAAGTATGAAATGTGTGCTCAATTAACACAGTGCTTACAGAATGTAACCTATATTCATGTACTTTTAGGTTATCAACATTATTTGGATAAAACCATAATGTATTATGATTATGGCCACTGACATGGGGCCCCTTCATTTATCAGGGGCCCACTGTTGGCTTTGCCTGCCACTGACTAGAGACTATGAAGTTAAATAGATACCTGACTGCTCGTTGATTGTAAAACCATCTCCTCTGTCCCCTATGTTATCTTCTAAAGGCCGCTTGATGCTACTTCTGGGTCAACCAGGTAAGTGAGTAGTGCGCAGGCGCTGCCCGGCGATGGCATCCTTGGCCTTGCGCTCATGGCGGGGCCATGGAAGCGTATGACATCACAACTAGGTAGTGAGCATGTGCAGCATGCTGTGGGCAGATGCATGTGACTGCAACAGAACAAACATGAATTCACCATACCTCTCAGTAGCAACCACAAGTATGATCCGAGCAAGCGTTGCAAACTCTTCCCACCTAACTGGCTTATTTTTACAAAATCCAGTTTTGATTTGCTGAATCATTTATATTTTCCTTAGCAAATAAATCCCATCCGTACCATTTCATTTTAAACATTCCTGCTCTATGCCAGGCTGCTTTTTGTATTTCACATTATTTCTGCTTTTGAGATAGTAATGTGAACATGATGGCCTTTATCTAGTTTCTGCCATTGAAAAAAGGTTAAAGATACAAATCAGTATTGAGTAAACTGCAAATCTAGCCTGCAACATCTCTATCAAAGAAGCTGAACCAGCTCAGCTGGAAGTTCTCAGTGTATTTCCATTATTGTCAAAGCACTAATAAAAGTAATGCCACAGGTTAGAGCTTATGCATTAAGGTTTAAAGAGGAACTGTCAGCCATACTATCTCAGAAAAAAAATGTAGATAAATACTTGCTCTACTTACATAACAGACGTATTGCACTGTCCACATTTTGATTTTAGTGATTTTTCTACAGTAACAAAAAAAGAGAAATACCTTCTTAGTATTTGCCATTTTAAGTGTGGCTATTTTGAAGTCAATCCTGATGTAATTTCCTCCCTTACTCTCCTCTGCCTGATTGTGTATACATAGCCTGCCCTTCACTATAGAAAGTGCATTGTCTCAGCATGAGAAATATTGGTCAATCAGAGAGGAACAGAGGTTTGGGAGGGGAAAACAGTAGGGAAAGAGGCTTCAGCCAATCAAGCTGCATTATTTAAGTCTGAGGAGCAAGTAGAGAAGCAAAAAAGGACAACCCAGCATGCCCTGCAACTTCATTTTTGTGTACCAAATAATAGTCAGGTAAACTGGGCAATGATCATTTATCTACAAGTAATAGGGATTTTAACTTTAGGATTGCCTGGTTAGCACCCTTATTACTAGTTTACCAGATAAAAATAAGGAATTGATTTTTTGATTTTGTGCCCGACAGTTACACTTTAACACTTAAGCCAATCTGGACTGATATATTTGTCCAAAAATCGCCACTCAAAGACAATCTAGACTAATATATCCGTTCAGCAGCGTTGCTGCCCTTGTGCACGCATATCAGCGTGCAGGCGGCTCATTCCCCACAGCTATTACAGGGGATCGATTGCTGAAGAGGAACGAGTGTTCCGAGGCAAACGATTCCCTGCAGATGAATCAAGATGCCTCCAATTAGAAGGTATTTGATTCATGAACTGAAATGTAAAAAAAAAAACACCTCTGGCACTCCTTGGTATCTTCCAGGAGAGTGCTTAGTGCCACCTAGTGGCCAAAAAGTAAAATCAAAGTAGAAATGATAAAAAAACAAAAAAAAAACAATACACACTAAATAAAATTAAAAAAAAAAAAAAAAAAAAAAAAAAACACTGATCGACTCCCCACTCTGCCCATTAAGTAAAAAAATAAAATCACACATTTAAAAAAAATAAAATAAAAAAATTAAAGTTTAAAAAAAAATACATAAATAGTTACCTTAGGGACTAAACTTTTTAATATGGATGTTGTGAAGGTATATTACTAGATACCTTATTACCTTGAGCCTATATGGGCTTGTAATTAGAGATGGAGGCAAAACTGAAAAAAATACACCTTTATTTTTAAATTAAATATTTGCGCCATACATTGTACTAGGGAAATATTTTGAACGTTGCAATAACCGGGACAAATGGGCAGATAAAATGTTTTTTTTTTATTATTATTCCTGTCAAAATGCATTTAGAAAAAAATAATTCTTAGCAAAATGTACCACCCAAAGAAAACCTAATTGGTGGCAAAAAAACAAGATATAGATCATATAGGTGTGATAAGTAGTGTTAAAATTATTGGCGAACGAATGGAAGGAGCGCTGACAGGGGAAAATTGCCTTCATCCTGAAGGTGAAACCACCTGCGGGCTGAAGTGGTTAAGGAGTTGTCAGATCACTTTGCTTACATGTACAGTGCCTGACAAGAGGTTAAAGGATACCACAACCGAAAAGAAATGATAGCTGCAGTGTGTGGGGGGTGAAAAGCAGGGCTGTGGAGTCGGTACAAAAATCTTCCAAATCCTCGGTTTATGAAATCACGACTCCAACTCAGACTCCGGGTACTTAAAATTGCTCAGACTCCTACTCCTTGACTCCGACTCCTTAGTCTAAAACTTAACAGGGCTGTGGATTTTGTACACAAATCACACTCAGACTCCTCAGTTTATGAAATCAACGACTCCAACTCCACAGCCCTGGTTAAAAGCACATACCATCTGCTCCTCCTGCCCCCCTCCGTCTGCCACCGTTAGTCTTAATGCTGAATACACACGGGCTACAACTGTTGCTGGAAACACATGGCGCGCGCATGTTGCGGCGACAGGTCCTCCATGTGTATGAGGCGCGCGCAAGGAACTGTTGCTAATCAGAGCTGTCGCCAGGCGATTGACTTGGCCAATCGCCGGCAACAGCTGTTGCAGGAACAGTCGCTAGTCTCAAGTCGGTGCGGTCGTGTCTATGCTAGTCTCTAGCAACTCTTGTGAGTCCGACAGTTCATTATACAATACAATACAATACCATTTGTAATGCGCTTTTCTCCCATAGGACTTAAAGCGCATAGTTGTGTCTCAAGATTAATACAGGGTTGCATTGAACCTGCGACAGAAGTTGCTGAGCAACAGTTTCCGTTATGTTGCAGACAGGTTGTTGCCTCCATGCAACTGCAGACATCCGTGCTTCGTGTGTATGTAGCTTAGTATAAATCCTGGTGTCCGGCGACTTTCTTTACCCCTCACGCGGACATACTGCGCTCTGTATGCACAGTATGACCTGTCGCCGGACACCGGGATGTATATTAGACCAACGGCGGCAGACGGAGGGGGGCAGGAGGAGCAGATGGTATTTAATTTTAACCCCCCACACACTGCAGCTATCATTTTTTTCGGTTGTGGCATCCTTTAAGGACATAGGCCTAGTGCACACCGGAGTGTTTCCGCTGCGGTTTGCGATCTGCTTGCGGGTGCGGATCCGCTAGGGTAATGTATTTCAATGGGCTGGTGCACACCAGAGCGGGAGGCGTTTTGCAGAAACGCATACTCCCGGGCTGCTGCAGATTTTGGATTGCGGATGCGTTTCTGCCTCAATGTTAAGTATAGGAAAAACGCAAACCGCTCTGAAAAACGGCACTTCAGAGCGGTTTGCCAGGTGTTTTTTGTTACAGTAGCTGTTCAGTAACAGCTTTACTGTAACAATACATGAAATCTACTATACCAAAACCGATACACAAAACGCTAGCTGAAACGCTGCAGAAAAATAAGAAAAAGCGTTTTAAAATCTGCTAGCATTTTGCGGATCTGCTAGCGGGTTTTGGTGTGCACTAGGCCATACAAGTGATCCTGGCAGTCCAAACCTGTTAAACCTTTCTGGTGGTAAGCCTGAGCTGAGCTCGGGCTATGCCGCCGGAAGACACCGCTCAGGCCCCGCTGGGCCGATTTGCATAATTTTTTTTTTTTGCTACACGCAGCTAGCACTTTGCTAGCTGTGTGTGCAATCCGATCGCCGCCGCTCCCCGCCAATCTCAGTCGCGTTGCAGCCGCCCCCCCCTCCCCCAGACCCCGTGCGCTGCCTGACCAATCAGTGCCAGGCAGCACTGAGGGGTGGATCGGAGTCCCCTTTGACGTCACGCTTGGGGGAAAGCCCTCCAGGAGGAATCTCCTGATCTCCGATCGCCGGAGGCGATTGAAGGGGCTGGGGGGATGCCGCTAAGCAGCGGCTATCATGTAGCGAGACCTTGTCTCGCTACATGATATATATAAAAAAAAATTTTTTTTTAAAACGGCTGTCCCCCCGGCGGATTTTAGTAAACCGCCAGGAGGGTTAAGGAAAACATTACAAGTGATGGGTCATTTCGAATATGGGTATGACGCAATAGTTTATAACTAGGGAAACTTCTCCCTAGACCCCAGGGCCATGATTTATTCCTTGCCTTGAACTTGAAATCTATATCTTTAAAAGAGAAGTTCAAAATTAGTCCACAGATAGATTTGAGAGAGCCCACCATAGCGGTCACCCTGGTCCTTCCCGTGACTTTCACATCTGGAACAATAATTGGAGCAACGGACTTCACTGGTTGCATTCTTTCTCCAGCATATTTACTTTCTAGGCAGTAGTCAAATCAGGACAGCATGGAGCAAGTTCACTGTAGCAATGCTTAAAATAATGTTACAGATCTTGTCTATGTGCTTGAAAAAATATTAACTGCACTGATTTGATTAGCGGAGTTATAGTGGTCATTGCGCTGCCTCCCACTGACTCTCATAGTACTGAAGTAACAAAGAGTTTCACATACCTGGGGCTTCTGCAAGCCCCCTGCTACCAACCTGTATCCGCGCTGTTCTGGACAGATCCTCCGTTCCCCCGCCGCGGCTCACTTTTCTTCCCGCAGTGGAAGCCAATTTCCAAGTCGACCTCCACTGCGCCCTGGCCACGTGTATCCTATGCTTTCCCGTAGCCAGGAGCGTCCTGTGTAGGTGCAGTAAGAGAATATCTCTACTGCGCAGTACACCCCCGGCAGCATGGACAAGGCCGCGTGCGGCCAAGGCTGTGCAGGCATCGTGCACTTCAAAGTGAAAGTAAAGTGAAAGTGAGCCACGGCGGGGAACCGAGCATCAGTGAGTGGCTGTGCGGGCACAGGTCACCTGCAGGGGGCTGGCAGAAGCCCCAGGTAAGTGAAACTTTTTTTTTTAGGTCATTTCAGTTCCACTTTTACTACTACTACTTTTACTACTACTTTGCTGTAGTACAAATTATAATCCAAGGGAGAGTTAACACTTCAGTGGGCAATATCTACAACTCTGATTCATTTGAAAAGATGAGGTTTTAAACATATATTGCTATGTGGCAATTTGATTGTTTTCCCATTATAATAAGCAGCAAACAGAACAATAGTCTGTTGTTTCAGTGTTGTGTCAGAAAGAGAAGAAGATCATGATACAGCACACATTTTTTTATTACTGACCAAGGATCATTTATAGATCAAGAAGTTTGAGTCTGTCAACAACAAGGACCTACAGGTGATCCCCAACGTACTAACATAGGAGGCAGAAGGAACAAAGAGAGTACAAGCAGGGTTGCCACTTAATCCCTTTAAATACAGACACATCTAAGTTTTACAGGTTCTGGGGCTACTCACACATAATCGGAGCCTAAACTGCATCCAACGAGCCACAAGGCATGTATAATTCATCTACATGTGCTGGAAGATCCCATGTGTCAGGGTTCTATAAATCTTGTCACTGGTTACAGATACGGGCAGCCCCAGAGCATGGAGTCTAAGCGATAACGGGTCTTGACCAGCACACCCAACAAGGGATGATGGGCCGTCACCCCTAATGGGTAGCGGATTACCTTGCTGCCTGGTGCTCGCCAGGTCACGACCCCCAGGACTACCCCACCAGTGATGAGAAGAACAGAAGGGGTACCTTGCAGGAAGGCAGGAAGGGAAAGGCTGGATGGAACAGGAAGAACAGGGATTAGCTGGATAAGTACCGGAGAACTGGGCAGGGGATGCAGTAGAAGTCCCTAAGCACTGGAATGTGCAGCCTGGAAGGGACAGACTGGGCCGGGCTGACAGAGTCGTAGTGATGACGCCCAGACTGGCGGACACAGCAAATGGTTAGTGACTGGGTAAGACTGACAAGTGATGGGTAGAGAGGCATACTGGTCAGGACAGAGGACAGGCAGATAGGCAAGGGACTGGCAAGGGACAGACAGGCAGGCAGATTTGGCTGCCACAAAACAGGCCAGACAGGCAGGAGACACACGGCTGTACAGGTTGTCGACTCTGCCACCAGTAGTTGGTGTGCAATCTCTCAAAGGGTGTGCAGACTAAATCCTCATACACCTGCTAGATGGAACAAGTGCCCCCTAAGATAAACATAGAATTTTTACACAACAGTGACCCCTTGAGAGCATTGCTCTCCTCCTCACTCTTCCAGTCGGAAGCCACTCTATTGTGCACCACTCAGTCTCTACTTCTCCCCTAACTATAGCACCAGTATACATTGCTTGGGTATACGTGAGTGATGTGTCTGTGCAGCATTCGTTGTCTGCAGGAGCATCCCACAAGGGACAATGGATGTCTGCCGCAGCGGAAAACAGATTTGTGTCAAGCGACAACCCAGGCCTGTGAGATTGTCCCACAGTAAATAGGAGGAGAAGGTGACACTGTTATGTAGTACCAAATACAATTATATTTCTAGGATGAAGTATAGAAGCCAACACAACAGTACTTGTGAAGTGTTTTAATCTTTCTGAGAGCGCCAACATTTATTATGGACTTGGAGTTTTTGAAAGCTCCTTTTGCAATGCATGGCTCTAGGTAAACGTTGCACAATTCTTATAAAATGTGTACAGTAGGTAATACTGAGCAATAAATCTGATTTTCAGAACAATTTATTACCATGAACAATCTCTTGTGACACCCAAACTAGGCATGGTAGGCTAGATTTCCCATACAGTTTCTCAACAAACTAACAGCCACCCAGGATTTCTCAGACACCATTTTGTATCTATAGTATATATAAATCATGAAAAGAAACACAATATTAGAGCCACCACTAATAGCTTGTAATGCATTGTTGGTTCATAACTGCTGCTTGGTGTGTGTGTGTGTATGTGTGTATGTGTGTGTGTGTGTGTGTGTGTGTGTGTGTGTGTGTGTGTGTGTGTGTGTGTGTGTGTGTGTGTGTGTGTGTGTGTGTGTGTGTGTGTGTGTGTGTGTGTGTGTGTGTGTGTATGTATGTATGTATGTATGTGTGTGTGTGTGTGTTTTATATACACACACATTGGACATGTGTAAATGCTGCACATGCCCAGTTTTTCTCTCATGGCTTTTATCCTCTGTGCATGAGCATGTCATTCACTGTGCATGTGCAGACCTTAATCACTTAGGACCACTGTGGAAGAGCTTGTACACAGATGGGAGCGCAACCACAAGAAGAGGGTCCTGGACTGCAACAGAGGGCTAGAGGAGGATCTGGAAAGCCTCTGGACCATCAAGAGACTTCCCACTACTGGAGTAAGTATCCAGATTTTAATCCCTTTCTTATCAAAGGTCTGCTTTGGGGCATCACAGTGTTCTTCATGGAACATACAGTTTTGCTAATGAATTCCTCCACAAAATTGGCCTTAGGGACATCAGACTAGACTTAGGTAGGGATTGGATTATAAGATTCTCTGAGAGACCATAAAGGTGCATACACACCTTTGACTAATGTTGCCAATTGGGGATCAGGACCTGATCCCGTTGGGCGACATGGCAGGGCAGAGCTGTACACGCGCGAAGTCAGTATAGCCATCAGCGCGCCCTGTTGCTATGCGGGAGGACGACAGAGAAGCGTGTGACATCACATGGATGGCGGGGGCACAGCATGAACAAAGGAGCCATTGCTCAGGTGAGGTGATCCAATGGGCAGATCGCTTGCTGAGTGGCAGTCGGGGGCTACTGAATACACGCCTGATTATCGGTCGCCTCAGCCAACTTTGATCAGGCATGTGTACATAGCTTTAGTAAATAGGGCAATGTACTTTAAAGTGCTGCAGAACATGCTAAGAATATTTAAATGCATATCAGTACTATGTTACATAGTTACAGAGTTATTTGGGTTGAAAAAAAAGACATACGTCCATCGAGTTCAACCAGAAAATAAAGTACAACACCAGCCCGTCCCCCACATACCCCTGCTGATCCAGTGGAAGGTGAAAATCCCTTACAAAGCATGGTCCAATTAGCCCCTAAAGGGAAAAAATTCCTTACAGACTCCAGATGGCAATCAGATAAAATCCCTGGATCAACACTACTGGGCAATACCTAGTAATTGTAGCCATGGATGTCTTTCATCGCAAGGAAAGCATCTAAGTCCCCGTTAAACGTAGATATAGAATTTGCCATAACTACTTCCTGTGGCAATGCATGCCATATCTTAAATCACTCTAATGGCCCTTTTCCACTAGCAATCGCAATCACAAATCACAAACGCCAGCGATTGCGATTTTTCATTAATTCTGTTATGCGATTGTGATTTTTCATTTGCATTGCATTATCACAGTAAAAATCGCTCCAGAAAGCGATTGCGATTTCCAAATCGAATAACTATAGTGGAAAATACTTCTCATGATTTCTATGATAATGTAACATCCCTGGTGATTTAAAAATAACTAGCGATTTGCGATTTTGCAAAACAGCTGTGTAGTGGAAAAAGGCCATCACTGTAAAGAAACCTTTCCTAAACAAATGTCTAAAACATTTTTTCCTCCATGCGCAGATCATGTCCTCTAGTCCAGTGTTCCCCAACCCTGTCCTCAAGGCCCACCAACAGTGCATGTTTTGTGGCACTAATTACCTCACCTGTGTAGGTTTGTGGTTTTCTGCAAAACATGCACTGTTGGTGGGCCTTGAGGACAGGGTTGGGGAACTCTGTTTAGCACTTTGTGAAGGCCTAGGGACAAAAAGCTCATCCGCCAAGCTTTTATATTGCCTGCTGATGTATTAATACATGTTAATTAAATCCCCTCTAAGGCGTCTTTTCTCCAGACTAAATAAACCCAGTTTATCTAACCTTTCTTGGTAAGTGAGACCTTCCATCCCTCGTATCAATTTTGTTGCTCGTCTCTGCACCTGCTCTAAAACTGCAATATCCTTCCTGTAATGTGGTGCTCAGAACTGAATTCCATATTCCAGATGTTGCCTTACTAGAGAGTTAAACAGGGGCAATATTATGCTAGCATCTAAAATTTTGATTTCCCTTTCAATGCATCCCAAATTTTGATTAGCTTTAGCTGCAGCGGCTTGGCATTGAATACGATTATTTAACTTGTTGTCGATGAGTACTCCTAAAGTCCTTCTCCAAGTTTGATATATTATTACGAACGACTACCTGGGGCTATTGCCTTTAAAAAATACATGAGAGAAAAATAAAAATGCTTATTTACATGGGGCTTCCTCCAGTGCCTTGAAGGCTCTGTGTCTCTCATCACAGCTCTGCTAGCAGACACTCTTCTTTGGCCCCCTCCGTAGCGGCCACTAGCTGTGGTGAGGGACACAGAGACTTCAAGGGGCTGGAGGACCCCAGGTGAGTAGATCAGCGTTTTTCTCTCATGTACCCATTAAGCTGCTTGTAAGATGTCTGGAACAGAGAAAACTCTGCTCTACAAATGAAAACAGGTCGCTTGAACTTGTACTATTCAGAGGGGACGTGGGAGTTTGGTTGCTTAAACTTAAAGCAGTCTTAACAGGGAAGGGAAGAGGAAGCAAGTTTGTCAAACCTCTGATCTCTCTCTTGGTATTTGCATTCATCTAGGGGTGTTTACGGGCAGCCCACGCATGAGACAAACAGCTGCCAGAGACTAATTCACTGGAAGCACAGTTGCTGCCAAGGTTGTCCCAAATAAAAATAAAAAAATATGCACACTAGAGCAGATCTTACTCACTAAATAAGGTACTTTATTGTTTAAAATGTCTTCAGGAACACAATAGAGTTTACATGTGATACAGGTGTCCAGAGTCTACTGAAGTAGGGGGAAAAACCCTTACTGAACTTTCAAATGTAACAGGGGAGGTAAAAAATTGAAGTTTCTCTTCATTATCAATTAGCCACACTGTTAGCATGCATTTTTAATGTGCTATTAAGGTGCCCTGGAGGTTAAAAACACTGCTTGTTTCTCTTTAACCCCCCCCCCCCCCTCCCCTCGGTAACCTAGTCAGACTTCAGTCAAAAACAGCTTGTGCAGGGTCTATGACTAAATATTTAGGTGGCCATACATCAACCATCCAATTTGACAGTGGTTACTGGGTCGGATGAAAACAGATTTCCAGCATGCCCAACATGCAGTGATCCCAGCGATTTCCAGCATGCAGCAATAATGGTGTGCCATATGGGGCCAGTGTCGAATGAGACGGAACTCCCGGCCAATGTCCGTCCAAATGTAAGTGTGTCCCCATGCCTTAAAATACTTTACCTATTTGCTGTCCCTGCTAGTGTCCAGCCCTCAGTCTTCCGCATTGGCACCCCATTGGCACCCCACGTGGCTGCCGCAGCATAGCAAGTGGGGAGCATGTGTGACGCACATGTGTGACGCGCACACATGCCACTTGCTACACACCAGTAGTCACATGTGGTGCAAATGTGGAAGCACAGCAGTACACTAGTGGAGGGGGGGGGGGGGGGGGGGGGGACAGTGACGTAGGCGGCTTCACAAGGCAGATTCTCAAAATATCGATCAGGAATCGGACTGCACTGTATGGGCAGTCAATCGATACTTCTCTAATTAGATTTGCTCAGAGAGATCTGTCTCTGGGTCGCTGTTTCCATACATCGATAAACGTATGGGCACCTTTACAGGAAGAGTATCAGCAGGACAGCAAGGAAATTTGCACAGGGGTGCAGCTAGGGTTTTGGTGGCCCCAAGCACAATCTAACCTTAGGCCCCAACTCCTTCCATGAATGTAGTGGTGCAAAGATGGGTGTGGCCCCACCATTGAAGAAAGTGTACTGTTGTGAAAAAGTGGGTGTGGCCAGTACATGATGTGGTACCCAATTAATATAGGAGATAGGATACAGGTAGGATACAGGTGGTTCCCTTAGTATAGGTAGTGAGCTACAGGTTCTGCAGTATAGCTAGCCAGGTACATGTGGTGCCCCAGTATAGGTAGCGAGCTATAGGTGCTGAAGTATAGATAGCCAGGTACATGTGGTACCCCAGTATAGGTAGCGAGCTATAGGTGCTGCAGTATAGATGGCCAGGTACATGTGCTGCCCTCAGTATAGGTAGCGAGCTATAGGTGCTGCAGTATAGATAGCCAGGTACATGTGGTGCCCCAGTATAGGTAGCCAGGAATAGGTGCAGCCAGTATAGATAGCAAGGAATAGGTGTAGCCAGAAATAGGTAGTCAGGAATAGGAGTGGCCAGTACAGATAGTCAGGAATAGGTGCAGTCAAAATAGGTGTAGCCAGGAATAGAATAGGTAGTTCGACCCCCCCTTCCGTTAACGAATCTGCAGTCCGGTCCCCTCCTCCTGACAGATCATCCCCCTCCTGCCCGGCTGCTGTTCACACCGCATATCAGCAGTGACACGCAAGCAGCTAGCAGTGATGCAATGCTCAATAACAATCCTGCTGTTATACAGGAAGTGATGTTTACTTCCTGTATAAAAGCTGCACCATTACTGGGCATTGCCTAGTTGCCGGCTGCTTGCATGTCACCGCTGATATGCGGTGTGAACAGCAGCCAGGCAGGAGGAGGATCCAGAGTTTAACTTTCAGGAGGGGACCGGGCAACAAGCAGCAGAGTGAGGTCTCCCTTAAGTAGAGGCGTGCCTCACTAGTATTCTGGTCGGTGCCCCTGAATTTGCATTGCTTAAAATAAATACGGCAGCCTCCTTGTCCCTCTCAGTTCAGATGTCCTTTAATAGAAAAGAGCGCACGATCACGCGAAAGTGGTTTAGTGCAATGCGGCAATAAGATCGTCACAACGGATCAATTCCAATGTAAATTTCTGTGAAACTGTTGCATCAAAAATGAAAATTCTGTGAGAAAGGGCACATTAATTATCTGGGAGGATGAACTAGGGCTTTACACCAGGTTCACTTTATGCAACACAGGTGACCGTCTGTCTACAACGCAACACAGAGCATCGCCATAAAAGAAGGAAAGTCGGGGCACCAGCTCATGAAATTGGGGGACAGTCACATAAGCATACAGGCATTCCAGTAAGAGGTAATGGGGACAGAGACCAAAAGTATCTGACACGGTTCCTGAAATGCACACACAGAAACGTGTACAGTGTGAATGAGGCTTTAGAAAGGATCAACAAATACAAGATATGGCAGCTTAATATGTATCATCTGCTTGTAATATTTCCAAATATGTATGTAAACATTTCAAGAGTCCACAAACACACATTGCTGAAAAACAGCTGTTGCAAAGATTTTTCTTTTGGGTACAAAATACATTTCCTGTCTACAAATACAGAATTATCCACTTGAAACCACTAATGGGAAGTCTGAACAATAAACTAGTTGATCTGCAAACTATTTCAAGCTTATTAAAACTTGTAATGATTTTTAGACCCTACAAAGAATCAAATGCTGCAAGCAGTAGTGTACTTAGGCCATAAAAAAAAAAAATAAGAAAGTACCCATGTGAGTGGGACAGAATAAACAAATTGGTCTGCTCAAATTAAAGTCACAGAAAGTACAGTACTAAGGACAAACATAGGTTTATTGGATACATTCAAAACATTCAGTGTTAAAATAATTCTAATACTTTAACCTTTTAGCAGGGTCTAATTATTTCTGAGGCTGGGGAAGTGTGCCTTCCACGGCCTGGCAAGCTATGCAGAGCGGCAGGGAGTGGTCATGTTTACCTGTCCAGCCATTAGGGATGATCAATGATATGCAAATGTTCTGAGATTATGTAAAATTATGCAAATTGTTATCCAAATATATGCAGTTTGAAAAATGGACCAATTCATTTAAATCCAGGTTTATAATGATTGGTCCGTTTCCAAGCTGCATATATTGTATAAAAATTTGCATAAGCTCAGAAGTATTTGCATCTTTTTGATCATCCCTACCAGCCACTGGATCGGCTTCTCTTCTTCCTCCACCCGCCGTGATACACTCCCAACCACGTTATTTCATGTGATCGAAACTCAGAAGAGAGTGTCAGTGGTGCAGCGCCAGCCAGTGGTGGAAGAGGGGTAATGGAAGAGTTTTTTCCATCACCACCCCCCTTCTACCACCAGGTGCCGCTGCACCGCTGACACTACCTTCTTAGCCCCGATCACATGTAATAACGTGATCGGAAGTCAGAAGAGAACATTGGGAGTGTATCGCTGTGGGTGGATGAAGAGGAGAAGCCGGTCCCAGTGGCCGGAACAAGTAACTATAAAAACCACTCCCTGCGCTGCTCTGCATGACCTCAGTAGGCAGAACAATGAGTTCTGCCAGCTGAGATTAAAATGGGTGTAGCATCTTCAACCACAATATTTTGTTTGAAGATTCTAACGGGTTAAGGGCCCATTTGCACTAAGTCTGAATATGCAGTATTTCCTAGCATTCGACCCAGATGGGAAAACGCTGCCAATTCAGTCAATAGGCTGGCCATCCAGATCACATGCTAGTGCAGGCATGGGCAATCTTGGCCCTCCAGCTGTTAAGGAACTACAAGTCCCACAATGCATTGCAGGAGTCTGACAGCCACAATCATGACTCATAAAGGCAAATACATTGTGGGAATTGTAGTTCCGTAACAGCTGGAGGGCCGAGTTTGCCTATGCCTGTGCGATTCTGGATGGCATGCTACAATTTTCCATGGCACGCATTCACATCTCCATAGCTGTGCTTCGGATTCTAAGCAGCAGCATGGGTGACGCCTCCGATTCGGAAACTGATGTGGCCCTTAGCCCTGAACAGGCATGCAGATCATATTTTGCTGACAAGATCAGCTGCATGCTTGTTTTAGGTGTGTGATTCAGACACTACTGACCAGAAAGATGAGCAGGACCCCCAGGCAACTGGTATTGTTCAAAAGGAAATAAATATGGCAGCCTCCATATCCCTCTTACTTCAGGTCCCTTCTAATAATTCTATGAGTTAAGATCAAGGACTGAAATTATTTAATAAAAGGAGAAGGGTGCCTTTGTGGTGTTATTAACCATAAACTATAAACTGAGTGGCTGTACCTGTATTTATCCATTCCTGTATAATGTAGTTTAAAATGTAATTTAGACAAAAATCCCTGTTTGTTCTCTTTCGCAATTTCTGTGTCAGCTTCTATTAGTGCTTGTATGCATCTACCTCATCTGTGCTGGTCTTTCACCACCCGCTAGAACTTGGTTGTGAATAATGTGTTTTGATACACTGAGAAGTCTATCTATAGCTGGGGGTTGAGGTCATACTATGCTCAACAACCTCAACATCCTTGTAATTGACCTCTGGACATGCAATTCAGTGCAACAGTAAATGAAATTTCATTCATATTTTCGATATTTTTTTTCTACTAAATACGTTTGGCTGCGCAGCCCTAGAGACATTTATGTGCACTTGCGTCTATTTAGGTATTACAGAGCTTTATAGGAGACTTTTTGAGGGAATTGCTGGTGGGTTTCTGCTGCCGTGTGATTTGTACAATTATATCCTTTTGCAAGTGTTAAATAAAGATTTGTATTTTTATATATATTTCTGTATTTGTGCTCAATCGAGTCATACCCCCCAATTTTTCATCTCAAAGGAGATTATAATATATATATATATATATATATATATAGATAGATAGATAGATAGATAGATATAACACACACACACACACACACACACACACACACACACACACACACACACACACACACACACACACACATATATGCATATGCAGTGGGTTGCAAAAGTATTCGGCCCCCTTGAAGTTTTCCACATTTTGTCACATTACTGCCACAAACATGCATCAATTTTATTGGAATTCCACGTGAAAGACCAATACAAAGTGGTGTACATGTGAGAAGCGGATAAAAAAAAAAAATCATACATCATTCCAAACATTTTTTGTTGAAAAAATGAATAACTGCAAAGTGGGGTGTGCGTAATTATTCGGCCCCCTGAGTCAATACTTTGTAGAACCACCTTTTGCTGCAATTACAGCTGCCAGTCTTTTAGGGTATGTCTCTACCAGCTTTGCACATCTAGAGACCGAAATCCTTGCCCATTCTTCTTTGCAAAAAAGCTCCAGCTCAGTCAGATTAGATGGACAGCGTTTGTGAACAGCAGTTTTCAGATCTTGCCACAGATTCTCGATTGGATTTAGATCTGGACTTTGACTGGGCCATTCTAACACATAGATATGTTTTGTTTTAAACCATTCCATTGTTGCCCTGGCTTTATGTTTAGGGTCATTGTCCTGCTGGAAGGTGAACCTCCGCCCCAGTCGCAAGTCTTCTGCAGTCTCCAAGAGGTTTTCTTCCAAGTTTGCCCTGTATTTGGCTACATCCACCTTCCCATTAACTCTGACCAGCTTCCCTGTCCCTGCTGAAGAGATGCACCCCAGAGCATGATGCTGCCACCAGTATATTTGACAGTGGGGATGGTGTGTTCAGAGTGATGCGCAGTGTTAGTTTTCTGCCACACATAGCGTTTTGCATTTTGGCCAAAAAGTTCTATTTTGGTCTCATCTGACCAGAGCACCTTATTCCACATGGTTGCTGTGTCCCCCACATGGCTTGTGGCAAACTGCAAACAGGACTTCTTAGGCTTTCTGTTAACAATGCCTTTCTTCTTGCCACTCTTCCATAAAGGCCAACTTTGTGCAGTGCATGACTAATAGTTGTCCTATGGACAGAGTCTCCCACCTAAGCTGTAGATCTCTGCAGCTCGTCCAGAGTCACCATGGGCCTCTTGACTGCATTTCTGATCAGCGCTCTCCTTGTTCTGCCTGTGAGTTTAGGTGGATGGCCTTGTCTTGGTAGGTTTACAGTTGTGCCATACTCCTTCCATTTCTGAATGATCGCTTAAACAGTGCTCCGTGGGATGTTCAAGGCTTTGGAAATCTTTTTGTAGCCTAAGCCTGCTTTAAATTTCTCAATAACTTGATCCCTGACCTGTCTTGTGTGTTCTTTGGACTTCATGGTGTTGTTGCTCCCAATATTCTCTTAGACAACCTCTGAGGCCCTATTTGTACTGACATTAGATTACACACAGGTGCACTCTATTTAGTCATTAGCACTCATCAGGCAATGTCTATAGGCAACTGACTGCACTCAGATCAAAGGGGGCCAAATAATTATGCACACACCACTTTGCAGTTATTTATTTGTAAAAAATGTTTGGAATCATGTATGATTTTCATTCCACTTCTCATGTGTACACCACTTTGTGTTGGTCTTTCATGTGGAATTCCAATAAAATTGATTCATGTTTGTGGCAGTAATATGACAAAATGTGGAAAACTTCAAGGGGGCCAAATACTTTTGCAAGCCACTGTATATATACACACACACACACACACACACACACACACACACACACACACACACACACACACACACACACAGCACAGACCAAAAGTTTGGACACACCTTCTCATTCAAAGAGTTTTCTTTAATGTCGTGACTATGAACATTGTAGATTCACACTGAAGGCATCCAAACTATGAATTAATACATGTGGAAGTATAGTACATAACCAAAAAGTGTGAAACAACTGAAAATATGTCATATTCTAGGTTCTTCAAAGTAGCCACCTTTTGCTTTGATTACTGCTTTGCACACTCTTGGCATTCTCTTTATGAGCTTCAAGAGGTAGTCACCTGAAATGGTTTTCACTTCACATGTGTGCCGTGTCAGGTTTAATAAGTGGGATTTCTTGCCTTATAAATGGGGTTGGGACCATCAGTTGCGTTGTGGAGAAGTCAGGTGGATACACAGTTGATATTCCTACTGAATAGACTGTTAGAATGTGTATTATGGCAAGAAAAAAAACAGCTAAGTAAAGAAAAACGAGTGGCCAACATTACTTTAAGAAATGAAGGTCAGTCAGTCTGAAAAATTGGGAAAACTTTGAAAGTGTCCCCAAGTGCAGTCTCAAAACCCATCAAACGCTACAAAGAAACTGGCTCACATGTGGATCGCCCCAGGAAAGGAAGACCAAGAGTCACCTCTGCTGCGGAGGATAAGTTTATCCGAGTCAGCAGCCTCAGAAATCGCAGGTTAACAGCAGCTCAGATTAGAGACCAGGTCAATGCCACACAGTCCTAGCAGCAGACATCTCTAGAACAGCTGTTAAGAGGAGACTGTGTGAATCAATATCTGCTAGGAAACCACTGCTAAGGACAGGCAACAAGCAGAAGAGACTTGTTTGGGCTAAAGAACACCAGGAATGGACATTAGACCAGTGGAAATCTGTGCTTTGGTCTGAAGAGTCCAAATTTGAGAGCTTTGGTTCCAACCACTGTGTCTTTGTGCGACGCAGATAAGGTGAACGGATGGACTCTACATGCCTGGTTCCCACCGTGAAGCATGGAGGAGGTGTGATGATGTGGGGGTACTTTGTTGGTGACACGGTTAGGGATTTATTGAATATTGAAGGCATACTGAACAAGCATGGCTACCACAGCATCTCGCAGCGGCATACTATTCCATCCGGTTTGCGTTTAGTTGGGCTATCATTTATTTTTCAACAGGACAATGACCTCAAACACAGCTCCAGGCAGATTTACTGTAATTTGTTAAGGTGCATTTATGTTTATGCATTTATTATAACGGTGTGAGCACATGCATAACATATTTGACTCTACAGTTAGCTTAGCTGTACTAACTTACTAGATTTTGTAACAGGAGTTAAATATTTGCAATAATTTTGGTTAAAATCTAGCATCAGTATAAGTGCCCCCTACGTATTCCACCATGCCACATCACTAAATAACTGACATAAACAGTTATTATTCAGCAACTCTTGTTTGTCCTTTTCCCTACCCTCTTCATAGAACAGTACAGGCTGTTCAGCATACTATTGATCAGCATGTCTGTACATTGTTTATTCCTAAAAACGGTCACCTGAAACAATCAGCAACAATTGTTCTGTGTGCCAGTAACATTCGTCTGAGAAGGTATACCACTTAAGGACCAGGGTATGTTTTGGAGATCTGTGCTGCGTGGGCTCTGCAGCCCGCTGCACAGATCGTGTTAATGGCAGGGCGATCAGACTTCCCCCCCCCCTTTTTTTCCCCACTAGGGGGATGACCTGCTGGGGGGGTTCTGATTGCCGCCGCTCTGTGTGGCCGAGTGGGGGGGCTCCTCAAAGCCCACCTCCGCAACGTTTTCCGCCCTCCCTACCTCTTCCTCCCTCTCGCTCTGGCTGTGATGTGCGCAGGACGGATATCCGTCCTGCGCCTGATGGGATAGGCTTCAGCCTATCAAATGACGGCGATTCCCGGCCGATCAGAGGCCGGGGATCGGCGCTCTGCCCTACGGCGCTGCTGCGCAGCAGTGCCGTTTTGATGTAAACAGCGGGGATTTCTTCCCCGTGTGTTTACATTATGCGTGCAAACCGCGATCGGCGGCTCGCACACTGTTCACGGAGACACCGTCCGTGAACTGACATGGAATGGCCGCTCGAACGGCCGTTTCCATGTAAATCCACTTAAGTGAGTTAAAGGACAACTAAAGTGAGAGGGATATGGAGACTGCCAAATTTATTTCCTTTTAAGCAATGCCAGTTGCCTGGCAGTTCTTCTGTTCCTCTGCCTCTAATACTTTTAGCCATAGCTGAATAAGCATGCAGCAGATTAGGTGTTTCTGACATTGCGCAGTACAGCCCGGCGGCCGTCCGATGACGTCAGCGTGCCGGCGTGGGACGCAGAAGTGCCAGGAAATGGAGCGCAGAAGAGCCCGACCTGGCCGCCGGCCTGGCCAGGTCGGGTCGGGCACCGGAGACCACCGGGAGCCTGCGGAGCGGTGGCGAGGGCACCTCCTGCCTGCCACGGCTGGAGGAAGCCCCAGGTAAGTGGAAATTTATTTTTATTTTTTTAATCCCCTCCCTAAACCTTCCCTTTAATCACTACTAATCACAATGAAATGATCTAGATCTTGCTTTTTTTTTTCCCACCACCAATTGGGCTTTTTGGGGTTCATATTTGTTTTCAGTAATTACTTTATTTTCTATGCATTTTAAAGAGAAAAACAAAAAGATGAAAAAAAAAAAAAAACACTATTTTTCCAATTTCATCCCCTATAGTTTTAATATAAACACTGCTACTGTGCATAAAACCCACACATATCTGCCTATTTGTTCTGGTTATCACAAGATTTTAATTATGTCCCTATTACAAAGTATGGTGACAATATAGTATTTGGAAATAAAGGTGTATTTTTTCTTTGGTGGGTTTTTTCTCACCATTTTCACGTGCACGGGAATGCACGTGCACAGGCGGGGAGGACGCATGCGCACAGTGGCAGCAGCACTGTCTGACTTAAAGGGGAACTGAAGAGAGAGGTACATGGAGGCTGTCATGTTTATTTCCTTTTAGACAATACCAGTTGCCTGGCAGCCCTGCTGATCCTCTGCCTCTAATACTATTAGCCATAGCCCCTGAACAAGCATGCAGCAGATCAGGTGTTTCAGACCTATAAGGTCGATCTGACAAGACTAGCTGCATGCTTGTTTCTGGTTTTAATCAGATACTACTTCAGAGAAATAGACCAGCAGGGCTGCCAGGCAACTGGTATTGATTAAAAGGAAATAAACATGACAGCCTCCATATACCTCTCTCTTCAGTTCCCCTTTAATGTCCTGGAGCCATTAAGAGGCTCTAGCAGGACGTTTTTTATAAAGCTGGCCATACACTAGGCCGATTCCCCTCCGATCGACAGCAGATTCGATCACTGGGATCGAATCTTCTGTCACATCGTTCACACTACACGCTAAATTTCGATCTATTTCCTCCTGAAATAGATAGATCTCGTCGATCGCTCCGTGCGGGAAATTATCGTCGATCGCCCGCGGGTAGGGAGCGCATCGCTAGCGGCGTTCGAGTGCCTGACGTCCGACGCAATACAGCTGCAATACATTACCTGCTCCGCCGGCGCAACTCCCCAGGTCTCCGCTGTCTTCTTCTCCGCTCTGGTCTGGTCTCCGGGACCGCCATGCTTCAATTCTTCCTGTCCTGGCAGGAAGTTTAAACAGTAGAGGGCGCTCTACTGTTTAAACTTCCCCCAGACAGGAAGAAGTGAAGCATGCCGGACCCGGAGACCAGACCAGAGCGGAGAAGAAGACAGTGAAGACCTGGGGAGTCGCGCCGGTGGAGCAGGAAATGTATTTGGGGGGGGGGGGGGGGGGCTTCAGCACCACCACCACAGATTGTGAACGGTTTCATGCTGAAAACGATTCCCAATCTGTTTGCAGTAAAGGCAGCCATACGATCCCTCTCTGATCAGATTCGATCAGAGAGGTATCTATCTGTTGGTCGAATCTGATGGCAAATCGACTAGTGTATGGCTACCTTAAGTCATCTTGTCATTAAATGGTTAAACTGCTCCACTAATTATTAGTTACAGACTCTCAAATCTTCAAGGCATGCAGATTTCTGAAAAGCCCCAAAGGGTTGCCGGATATGGAAAAGAAGCCTGCAAATGGAAGAGGGAGGCTGCAAATGGAGACCAAGATATGGAAGAGGAGAAATGTTCAAGGGAGCTGCACATGGATGTTATACTCAGAATAGGGAGCTACACCTGGAATTTGAGAGGAATTTAAAGGGAACCTAAACTGAGAAGGATATGGATCTTACCTTTTAAACAATACCAGTTGCCTGGCAGTCCTGCTGAGCTCCTTGGCTGCAGAGATGGCTGAATCACACACCTGAAACAAGCATGCAGCTAATCCAGTCTGACTTCAGTCAGAGCACCTGATCTGCATGCTTGTTCTGGGGCTGTGGCTGAAAGTATTAGAGACACAGGATCAGCGGGAGAGTCAGGAAACTGGTATTATTTTAATAGGAAAAATTCATATCCTTTTCAGTTTAGGTTCCCTTTAGGCTGCTTTCACAGTGAGACGTTACAGGCGCACGTTAGAGCAGCCTGTAACGCAGCCCCACTGCACAGTAATGAAAAATCAATGGGCTGTTCACAGTGCCCACGTTGCATTACATTGTAACGCAGCACATCTGTTGAGAGTGCTGCATGCTGTGCGTTATGCGCGGGACTGTGCGCACATGCTCAGTAGTGTTGGGGAGGAGTGGAGAGCGGCCAGGCACATGGCTAATAAATATTCACTGCACGGTGTGACGTGCAGTGTTTACTTCCTGGAGCGGCCGCTCTGTGCGGCGATTGGCCGGGCGGGACCACGTGATGCCGCATGCGTCCAAGAGTACGCATCACGGACGCCAGAGTGAGCTGCACAACGCGGCTCACTCTGACATCCACATCAGAGAGCACCAGACGTTACGTTAGGGGCACGTTATGTGCCCTATAACGTCCCCTAAACGCAACGTCCTGGTGTGTAAGTAGCCTTAAAGAACAAGCGACACCCATGCTAATCTAGAAATAAAAACCACAGTAGAAAGTAGATAAATACTAGTTCTACTTACATAGCAAATGTATTGCACTGTCCATGTTAGGATTCCTGTGAATTTTATAAAGGAAAAGCAGAGAATCTTATTCTAGACAGTTTCCATTTAGGTTAGCTTTGAATGAAGCGAATTCTGAAATAATTTCCTCCCTCACTCTTTTTTCTCCGCCTGCTGTGTTTTAGTTACCTGCCCTCCTCCGAGAGTCTTCAGACATTCCCACTGAGGTCTATACTAGGAAGTGCACGGTCTTATGTTATTAGAAGGAGGGGGAAATAAAATATAGTATAAATCCAGCCTTGAAAGATCAGGTATGTAATTGTCCCCCAAAAAACTGGCTTGCCACCCTTGGTCTCCATCGCCACTTAAGGCACACAAAAAAAATGGAAAAATGCCAAATTTTCCCAAGTACCCCAAACCACAATTAAGGCAGGTCTATGGGTACTGGTCTCAATTAGGACACTTAACCGCTTGTATACAAAATAGCAAAGTAAGTTGAGATGTAAAAAGTCAATAAAACCAACAATAGAAAAACAACAATATTATTAAATGAATAATACGTGTCTAACAATTCATTAATACAGGGTTCTCCAACTGGGTTGTTAGTTGTTTTTACACATGGGTGCCTTGAAAATATTTAAAAACCATCAAGGCGTCCTCCCCCAAAAAAGTTTGAGAACCACTGTATGAATATATTCAGAAATAATAGTCATGGTAAATATGTTATTTCAATGCTATTGTTATTAATTATAATAATACATGTTCACAGTCCTTTATATTATTTACTTAATGATAAAAAAATGCTTGTGTATGTCAAGTAAAAAAGCTACCACCAGAAAAAGGACTCTACTGAAAGTGAAGGGAGAAAGAAAAAAAAAAAAAAAAAAAAAAAAAAAAAAAAAAAAAAAGGGCTATGTACTGTGAAATGGTTATAAGAGTATTAGTGTAGTGGATCATAACTGTGCTATACAACCTGCATATACAGGTCACACTGTTTAAGATGCATCTAGGCTGTAGAACTTGCAGTGATGACATATTTACTGGTCATCCAGTTAATTGGGGCAAACAAGGCTAAAGAGCATTATAGCACTGTGCTGAAATACAATCAGTCTAGGCATGTAACACTCACAGGCCTCTCTCCCAACAACAAGCATGCTTTTTGGTCAAGGGTTCATCCCAGTCCTGGCATAGGATACACAGACAGACGTACAAACCCAGGGAGGAGAGACTATGCCAACACTGTGAGCAGAAAACCCTTGAGGATGAAACCCACTTCCTGCTGCACTGCCCCAAATATATTGCAACCAGGGACACTTAAGCCCCATACTCACGGACTACAATTGTCGCCGCAACCACGTGGCACGCGCGTGTTGCGGCGACAGGTCGCCCGTGAGTATGGCACGCGCGCCCCGAACCGTCGCTGCTGTCGCCAGGCGACTGGCACGGTCAATCGCCTGGCGACAGTTGCCGCCGCAACTGTCGCTGGTCCGCGTGTGTATGCGGACTAGCGACAGCAACCAATAGGCAGTGCACTGAGTTTTCGGCGGGGAGGAACGTCGGCGACAGCTTCCGTCGCACCACTAATCCCTTTTCCGCAGTGTGTATGCGGAGGGACCCGGCGACGAGCTGTCGCGCACACGCTCCCGTGTGCTAGCGACTAGCTACATTTGTTGCTCATGAGTATGGGCCATTACTTTAAGAAATTGTTGGAACTATTCCCAGACTTTCTCACATTAGAAGAAGATGAGAGAAAAACATATCTTACTGGGAGAAGAGAATCCACAGTGAAAATCGCTGCGCACTGTCACAGCACACCACAGACAGAGGAGCATAGCAGAACTGTAAACCTAAAAAAATGTCCACAGACTACTTAGCCATTGTCCCCCTACCTCACCCCCCTTCCATGTTCCCCTTTTCCCCTTGCTTTGGCAATACCTTAACAAATCTTGGTCATGCCAATAAAGCTATCTTTGATTTGGATACATTTTTGATGCAAGCCTTCTAATTTGACAGTCGGGGAAAAAAAAGGGGGGTAGGGGAGGCTAAAGCTGGCCATACACACAGAAGTTTTCTCCTGATGAGGCAAACTAATGGATTCAGAATGTGCTGGGATTGTGATCAATTCCTATCACACACAGCACATCAATATTTAATAACCTTCAGCAGGAAAATGCATTGACACACAGAGTTTCACTGTTCAATACAGTGCAACACTATGGATCATCAACTGACCACTGCTCCTGCCCCACCCCTGATTGACAGAAGTTTCTGTCCTGTCCAATCGATATTTCTGATCAATTTTAAAAGACAACTGAAGAGAGTGATACAGAGGATGCCATATTTATGCCTTTTTAAACAATACACGTTGCCCGACTGTCCTGTTAATTCATCCGCCTCTAATACTTTTAGCCATAGACTCTAAACAAGAATGCAGGTCAGATGTTTGACTCAAGTCTGACTGGTTTTGCTGCATGCTTGTTTCAGGTGTGTGATTCAGAAACTACGGATACATGAAAGATCAGCAGGACTGCCAGGCAATTGCTTTTGTTGCTTTAACTGAATAGCGTCAGACTTCTCCACACTATTAGCCGAGTCCCTGACTGTATCTGCTGTCTCTACATTCCTGTCTTCCCGTTTCCTTAAACTTCACATGAACAAGATGGACATAATGATTTTTTTTTCCATGTCTCTCTGCTCCACCACCCATAGGTAACACCAATGTGGAGAACACCGCAATAACCTCAACTCCTAAAGCTCACTGTATGAGGGTAACTCTGGACTCTGACCTCTCATTTAAACATATGAACACAAGAACTACCTCCTGTTGCTTTCACCTCAAAAACTTTTCCAGAATTCATCCCTGCCTTTCACAGGAGGTTTCCAAAATGCTGGTATGCCATATCATGTCTTGACTACTGCAACACCCTACTCTGTGGTCTACCAAAAACAGGCCACAACCTCTCCAGTCCCTTAAAGAGGAACTCCAGTGAAAATAATGTAATAAAAAAGTGCTTCATGTTTACAATAATTATGTATGATTTAGTCAGTGATTGCTCATTGTAAAATCTTTCCTCTCCCAGATTTACATTCTGACATTTATTAAATGGTGACATTTTTACTGTGGGCAGGTTATGTAGCTGCTGCTAGCTGTTTTGGCTGTTAGAGACAGCTGTAAACAGCTAATTCCTGTCTGTGAACCTTGTTACATTGTAACAAACTGCCAAAAATACCGAGGTCCCAGAGCTTCTTGTGGGAGGGGTTTCAGCACAAAATCAGTCATACAGCACCCCCTGATGGTCTGTTTGTGAAAAGCAATATATTTCTCATGTAAAGGGGGGTATCAGCTACTGATTGGGATAAAGTTCAATTCTTGGTTGGAGTTTCTCTTTAAGGCTCATACACATGAGCCACAGCGGTGGCTCAAGCCATGAAAAAAATAAAAATAAAAAAGCAGCGACAGCTCGTCGCCAGGTCCCTCTGTGCAACAGCCATACAGAGGGACACAGATTCGACGGAAGCTGTCGCCGAAGGTTCCTCCCCCCTGCCGGAAGCTCAATACATTGTGTATGGAGTTGCTGTCGCTAGTCCGCATACACAAGGCGGACTAGCGACAGTTGCGTTGATGTTGCGGCGAAAGCTGTTGCAGACTAGCGACAGTTCAGGGTGCGCGCCTCATACACACGGTCGACCTGTCGCCGCAACACGCGCGTGCCACGTGGTTCCGGCAACAGTTGTAGCCCGTGTGTATGGGCCATTAGAAACTGAGGAAGGCCCTTTCTGCCAATTTATTCATTGGCTACCAATTACCCAAAGCATCCATTGTAAACTTCTCACCCTATCATACAAAGCTCTATATAAACTGTCACTTCCATACATTAGTCAAAGATACAATCCCCTTCAGGCTTGATTCACACTTTGTTGCATTGTGTTGAGTTGCGTTGAGTTGCAGGCTTGCAGCATGCTTTTTTCAATGGAATGCAACACGACGTAACTCACACGCAACACATCTGTGCTTGAATCCTGCCTCAAAAACATACTATCAGAACAAAACACACCACTACAAGTTTATTTGTTGAAGGTGCAAGTGGAAGCTTACTGCCTTATCATCCAACTCCTGTGTCTCCACCCCACTGCTCTCTAGATTGTAAGCTCACAAAAGGCAGGGAGTTCCTCCAATGGTTTCTTATTCTGCTACAAGTTAGAATATGAAAGCGATTGTGTATCAGTGTTGATGAAGTCTTAAACCACACATCAACTATGTACAGTGGCTTACAAAAGTATTCAGCCCCCTTGACATTTTTTGCTGCAATTACAGCTGCCAGTATTTTAGGGTATGTCTCTACCAGCTTTGAACATCTAGAGCAGCGGTGGCGAACCTATGGCACGCGTGCCAGACCCGGCACGCGTAGTCCAATTTGCTGGCACGCCACCGCTGCTTATGAACTGGCCGCAGCTTCTACTAGACGCCGCCGCGCCAGTTCATAGTCCGCAGCCTCCCAGGAGGCAGACCAGGGCTACGGAAAGATGGCTGCCGAAGCCCTGTACTGGAGACTATTTGTGTCTCCAGTACAGGGCTTCGGGCGCCATCTTCCCGTAGCCCTGCACTCTGCCTGTCAGCGGCAGCGCGGGAGACTGTCACTGCAGAAGATCCGGGGAAGATGCGCGCCAGAGCCCAGCCGAGAGAGAGAAGACTTCTGTCAGGTGAGTACATACATTACTTTTTTTGCAGGTGAAATGCGGCCCACTGTGTTTTCTGCTAAAATGTTTTGTCACGTGTTTATGTCCTGTGAAATGCTGCCCACTGTGTTTGTTTTGCAGGTGAAATGCTGCCCACTGCGTTTGTTTTGCAGGTGAAATGCGGCCCGCTGCATTTGTTTTCCGGTGAAATGCGGCCCGCTGCATTTGTTTTCCGGTGAAATGCGGCCCGCTGCATTTGTTTTCCGGTGAAATGCGGCCCGCTGCATTTGTTTTCCGGTGAAATGCGGCCCGCTGCATTTGTCTTCTGGTGAAATGCGGCCCGCTGCATTTGTTTTCTGGTGAAATGCGGCCCGCTGCATTTGTTTTCTGGTGAAATGCGGCCCGCTGCATTTGTTTTATGGTTTGTTTTCTGGTGAAATGCGGCCCGCTGCGTTTGTTTTCTGGTGAAATGCAGCCTGCTGCGTTTGTTTTCTGGTGAAATGGGGCCCACATTGCATGATTTTCTGCTGAAATGTTGCACACATTGCGTTTATTTTCTGGTGTCTGGGGTAACTGTTGCTGCATTATTAAAGTGAACCAGAGACGAAGCACCCTCATGTATTTTACCATAGAAATCAGTGGGAACATTAGAGAAAACACCTACCCTGCCCTCTGTTTCATCCTCACTGCTAAAAGTGTCTGTTATCTAGCTGAGATAAGAATCCCGGACTGTGCATTGAGTCTGGCTTTGCTATAATGACTCAGCTATAATGATTTCTGAGCAAAGCCAGCAGGGGGCAGGCTTGGACTTGAAAAGACACAAAAGAACACAGTCTAAGCTATAATCTTTCTGTAGCAAAGCCAGCCGACGCAGTCGGGATTCTTATCTTAGAGGTGATAACAGGCAAATTAAACAGAGAACAATGTAACAAAGAGCAGATTAGGTGTTTACTGTCATGTTCCCACTGATTTATAAGGTAAAATACATGAGGGTGCTTCATCTCTGGTTCTCTTTAAGGGCTCATTCACACTACAGAACGTATGCACGAATGCGATTTCATGCATGCGCTGCGCACAGTGATCGCACTGAATGCACGTTGTGGTGCGCTAAACGTGGACGTTGGCAGCTGTACCCATCGGGGAAACGTATGCATTGTGCGTTAAAATGTTTCCAGATGCGTTACAACGTAACGCATGGGAACGCACACCTGTAGTGTGAATGGTAACATGGAAGTCTATTGACTTTCATGTTACCATATGAATCTTACATCATGTGCGTTGCGTCAAAACTGACAGCGCAGCACATAGTGTGAATGAGCCCTTAATGGTCATAGTTGGCTATATTTGCTGCTTTGGGGTTACGGCGGGTATAAATAGCATCATAGTTTCTGCACACCCATGATGAGAATCCTCGTTTCACCACATCATGGCAGAAACACTGCTTTCTTATGCCTCGCTGTTACATCATTATGATAGCTCCGCCCATACAATATCATGGCCACGCCCATTTTCGACGCGGCTCGCAACAACCCCCCCCCCCCCCCCCCCCCATTGGCACTCGGAGATAAATAAGTCGATGTTCGGTCATAATTTGGGCACTCAGCCTCTGAAAGGTTAGCCATCACTGATCTAGAGACTGAAATCCTTGCCCTTTCTTCTTTGTAAAACAGCTCCAGCTCAGTCAGATTAGATGGACATCGTTTGTGAACAGCAGTTTTCAGATCTTGTCACAGATTTTCAATTGGATTTAGAACAGGACTTTGACTGGGCCATTCTAACACATGGATATGTTTTGTTTTAAACCATTCCATTGTTGCCCTGGCTTTATGTTTAAGGCCGTTGTCCTGCTGGAAGGTGAATCTCCACCCCAGTCTCAAGTCTTTTGCAGACTCCAAGAGGTTTTCTTCCAAGATTGCCCTGTATTTGACTCCATCCATCTTCCCATCAACTCTGAAGAGCTTCCTTGTCCCTGCTGAGGAGGAGCACCCCCCGAGCATGATGCTGCCACCACCATATTTGACAGTGGGGATGGTGTGTTCAGAGTGATGTGCAGTGTTAGTTTTCTGCCACACATAGCGTTTTGCATTTTGGCCAAAAAGTTCAGTTTTGGTCTCATCTGACCAGAGCACCTCCTTCCACATGTTTGTTGTGTCCCCCACATGGCTTGTGGCAAACTGCAAACGGGACTTCTTATGCTTTTCTGTTAACAATGCCTTTCTTCTTGCCACTCTTCCATAAAGGCCAATTTTGTGCAGTGCATGACTAATAGTTGTGCTATGGACAGATTCCCCCACCTGAGCTGTAGATCTCTGCAGTTTGTCCAGAGTCACCATGGGCCTCTTGACTGCATTTCTGATCAACGCTCTCCTTGTTCGGCCTGTGAGTTTAGGTGGAAGGCCTTGTCTTGGTAGGTTTACAGTTGTGCCATACTCCTTCCATTTCTGAATGATTGTTTGAACAGTGCTCCGTGGGATGTTCAAGGCTTTGGAAATCCTTTTGTAGCCTAAGCCTGCTTTAAAATTTCTCAATAACTTTATCCCTGACCTGTCTGGTGTGTTCTTTGGACTTCACGGTGTTGTTGCTCCCAATATTGTCTTAGACAACCTCTGAGGTCGTCACAGAGCAGCTGTATTTGTACTGACATTAGATTACACACAGATGCACTCTATTTAGTCATTAGCACTCATCAGGCCATGTCTATGGCCAACTGACTGCACTCAGACCAAAGGGGGCTGAATAATTACGCACACCCCACTTTGCAGTTATTGATATGAAAAAAATGTTTGGAATGATGTATGATTTTCGTTCCACTTCTCACGTGTACACCACTTTGTGTTGGTCTTTATTGTGGAATTCCAATAAGATTGATTCATGTTTGTGGCAGTAATATGACAAAATGTGGAAAACTTCAAGGGGGCCGAATACTTTTGCAAACCACTGTATGTGCAGTAGAATCACTTTATAGCAAACTCCAAGGGACCTGGAAGAGTAGTTTACTATATCAGAAATGTAATGCATTGCATATTTATAAAGACACATTTGCTGGGTTCTAAGGACTGAGTTTACCATTTGCAGAGGTTACTAGATTCTACTGTATTTGTAGTTTTATTACTGGCTGTCCTGATTGTACAGTTTTCAGCTTCTCATGTATCTGTGCTCTAAAATATTTTTTTTACTATGTACAGTGCTACGGAAGATGTTTTCACTATATAAAATAATAATATTTTCCTCCATTTCCCTCTCACTACAAATAAACATTGTTCAGCTTGATGAGTGGTGCTGTGCTGAACCATTTTTCTTGCTTGGAGCCTGTGAGGAAAGTTTTAAAAAAGTCCAAACTCTTCCCAAAGCAAACAAGCAGACAATGCTCCCCCCCCCCCCCCCTGAAAAAAAAAAAACCCACCAGGCTAGGGACAGTCTGATTGATGCTAGCCTTATGTTGACCTGCCAGCTAGTGTTGTCCGGATCATGAACGATTCGGATCTTTGATCCGAATCTATTTTATGAGTCGATCATCCGAATCATCAAAATGAACGATTCGGATCGCAAAAGGGGCGGGGCCAGGAGTGACACGCCCCCTCTCAGCGGGCAGCGGGGTCCTGGAAGCAGGGATCGCTCAGTTGGAGGGGAGCTAGCCTTGCAGGGAGACAGGTAGATGAGAGAGAGGGGACATCGGTGCCACTGCCAGATATGTGTAGAGCACACATACTGGCTGCAATGTGCTGCCCATTATAGGCTGGCTGTTCCGCAGTGCTGCACAGTGATCACATTGGAAGCTTTTGGCTCAGCACAGCTCAGTGACTTTGCAGACAGTGTGATTGAAAGGCAATATAATCCTCCTGCACTCGGCACTAAACAACTGCACTTATCTTCTGCGAATGCTTTATTTCACTGTGCGACCTTTTCTTTCAAAGTGTACAGATGAACATATAGGTGAAATATATGTAAAGCATATGACTTAAGCATGTGGGTATTACGTGCAAACATTTCTGCTCTCTGCTCGTCCCTCCTCCCTTCTCTGTCCACTCCCTGCCCTCTGTCCATCTTCTCCCCTTCTCTGTGTGTCCACTCCCTCCCCTTCTCCTGTCCACAGACCTGTCCTGCTGTTCATTTCACCCCCGAATGCTTCCGGTAGTAAAATGATCCGAGATTCGGATCAAAGATCCGGATCTCTTCAATGATCCGATTCGAATCATCCGGATCATTGAAAAGATCCGAACTTCCCATCTCTACTGCCAGCTTGTCAATCCCTGCTCCTCCGCATTGCCTCCCCTGCCTCCTCCATTGCATCCCCGCCTCCACTAGCTTTCTCCAATCAGAAGCTAAGCTGCAACCCAGATTCCGATGTGGCAATGTGGAGGAGCAGTAATGACAAGCTGGCAGGTAAACAGAAGGCTAGCAACAGATTGCCGCTAGCCTGGTGCTATTTTTTTTAAGGGGGGACAGCAGAGCCCAGGGGGGTCTGGAAACGGCACCAGAAGGATACAGAGGCATGTCATTGTGCACAGAACATGCCTCTGTGTCCTATTAAGATTTTAGAATATCCGCCTCGGGTTCTCTTTAAGGGCAATTCAGGGTTCCAACAATTGCGGGACTCCGAATTATTTCTCCCTTCAAGCTGCTGCAACTCAGGGGGAAATAGTATTTAATGCCCCCAGGACTTTGAGCAGCAGCAGGGTGAGCCATCATTCGGCTCGCCCTGCGCCCAACTCATCGGCAGCATATATATATATACACGTATGTGGTGGTGGTGGTAGGGTTCAGTGTGAGAATAGGCTTAGATTAACACTTTAATAGTAAAATATTGGTAATGTACCAATATTGTATTGGGATTACTGGACCCCAACATTACCAGATGCCATGTGATGTACATCCGATGGGGCCCTGAGACAAAGGTAACCTGGGGGCCCAGGGCAAAGTTAACCTTTATTGTGGAGTACACTTCAGATGCTCTTTAAAAAGTGTGTGTGTGCGTGTCTGTGTGCGTGTACACTACACGCAGCCAGACAGAAGTGCAAAATTACACGAATTGTCACAACACATGCTGCCCAGTGCAATTGACTCTACCCAGAGCAATGAATGGCAGTAAGAGCGGCGAAACGGAGGGGACCACAGGCAAACTGATAGACAGGTAAGCATAAGTTTTTATTATTTTTTTTCTTCCTGGTTGGACTTGGACAAATGTCTTTTTTCAACCAAACTATGTAACTATGTAACACGCTGGCATATATAGTTTACAGATGTATTCTCAGCTCAAGTGCCCTTTAACCTTCCTGGCGGTAACCCCCCCCCCCCCCCAGACCCCGTGCGCTGCCTGGCCAATCAGTGCCAGGTAGCGCTGAGGGGTGGATCGGGACGGGGGAAACCCTCCAGGAAATCCAGTTCTTTGAACGGGATTTCCTGATCGGAGATCGCCGGAGGCGATCGAAGCGGGCGGGGGGATGCCCCTGCACAGCGGCTATCATGTAAAAAAAAAGGACTGCTGCGCTGCCCCCTAGCGGATTTTTATAGACCGCCAGGAGGGTTAATTAATGGGTTAGATAAAACAGTGGGCTAATGGCAGGTTAAACTGTGCTAGGTCACAATATATGCGGCCTGAAGAAGAGTTTAGTAATTAGCCCGACGGGAAAACGCCAGCTTCCGGCGGTTCAACGTGCCCGGGTGCGTCGGAACCGCAACTTACCTTGGTTAACGCAAAGAACTGCCTTTGTGTTACAACGCAGTAAAGGGCTCTGGTGTGAAAGAGCCCTTAAAGATTGCATTGTTTGGAGAGTGTTACACAAATTTAGGAAGAAAGTTTAAAATGATGCCAAGTGCTGTAAATTAACAGCAGCGTGGCAGAAATTAAATAATGAAACAACATCACCATTAAAGCGGACCTAAACTCAGAACTTCCTCTCTGTTCTAAAAGATACGCAATAGCAAAATAACCTTAAGGGCTCTTTCACACTAAGACGTTGTGTTTCATGCGACGTTAAGGTCGTATAACGTGCCCCTAACGCAGACATGTTAGTATTGAAGTTGGACGTTATATAGAGCCGCGTTATGAGTCTCTTGATGCGTCCGTGATGCGTACTTTTTGTCGCATACTATCGAACGAAAACGGCGCATGCGGCAAAAAAAAAAAAAAAAAAACCAGTACTGAGCATGTGCAAACATCCGAACGCAGCCAAATAAGAGTATAACACACAGCATGCTGCACTTTCATTGAACGTGCAGCGTTATACTCCAACGCAACTTGGGCACTGTGAACAGCCCATTGATTTTTTTATTGCTGTGAGTTGGGCTGCGTTACAGGCTGCTCTAACGTGCACCTGTAACGTCCCACTGCGAAAGCAGCCTAAAAGAAAAAACATTTCTTTTGTTACAGCTTATAAAAATCATGCAATAATTCTGCAGTATGTCTACTTCCTGCTTTCATTGAAGCAGACATATTGTTAACATCCTGTGTTTACAAATGACCTGCTCTGCCATGGCAGATGAGATTTTCGAGCTGACACAGCTGAGAGATCAAATTACAGATATGATTACAGATATGATTAGACACAGATGAGGGGAAATTAAGACTTGCTAAACTCTCTAAATACAGTGGGATGTGAAAGTTTGGGCAACCTTGTTAATGGTCATGATCTTTCTGTATAAATCGTTGGGTCGTTACGATAAAAAATGTCAGTTAAATATATCACATAGAAGACACACCGTGATATTTGAGCAGTGAAATTAAGTTTATTGGATTTACAGAAAGTGAGCAATAATTGTTTAAATTCAATTAGTCAAGTGCATAAATTTGGGCACCACAAAAAATAAATGAACTCCATATTTAGTAGATCCTTCTTTTGCAGAAATGACAGTCTCTAAACGCATCCCACTGTACATACAGGGTACACTTCTCTATGAGTTCCTTCTGTTTTGTGCAAGAGTTCAGGTCCACTTAAATATCAATGACTTCAAGTTAACAGAGGCAATACCACAACTAGCCACTACAACACACTTATACATCATAGTTATTTGCATCAAAACGAAATGTAATTACAGTACTTTATTTCCAATACAGCATATTAGGGAAAGCGAGATAACAGATGTGGAAAGTTTACAATTACAAACTGGCCACCAACATCCATTCTAACAGAATGAAGGCAGCTGGCATAGCCCCAGCAGAAAAGAGCAGAGACCATTTAAATAAGTTATTCCTACTCTTTAATGAAGTGTGAATGGCAGAGAAACTGTGCAGAAAGGGCAAACTAAGAGATCATTCCCGTGAGCTCAATGACAGGTGTTCACATAAGCAGTCCACCGCCACTGCCACATGCATTCAGTCCTAGTGCTTGGACCTGCAGCTGCGATATGTTTCTGAATGCTGGTTAAACGTCTTGCAAACAGTATAGGCTTGGAAACCGCCTAACACAAAGCACATTCAGAAAACATTGGCAGCCTAAAAACTCTGCTTGCAGTGCCTTTTTACCACTCGTTAATGCAATGCTGAACAAATGCTGCAGAGAGAATTGTCCATGATGATCCCAGGAGCACGGTGTCACTCGTTTTCTCAGCAGCAAAGAAACAGTTTCTCAATGGGAGAAAACGTGCCAAGACACTCATGTGAAAGAGCACTAAAGAGGAACTTTAGCGAAAAGGGCAAACAAAATAAAAATACATTGCAAAGTGAGATATTAAAAAATAGAAGAGAGATCAAGAAATTATTGATATTCGCCATGTAATTCATTTGTGTTCTTTGATCCACAATCAGCCTGCATGTAATCATCTTTACTACTGGCAGACATGAAAAAAAAATTGACAGTACCAACTGCCATTATTTATAACACCCTCTAACATTGCAATAGGCTAAAAAAAAAAAAAAAAGTTGTTTTTTGTTGTTTTTCTTTGTTATAGACATATACAGTATATGCACAGAGGGAGATACCGTGCTTGGCAGATGTAAACAGCCTTTATTTCCCACAATGCAACACGGCTCCCACTGTGTGGTGTCAGGACTTAGGGGTTTCACTACAAAATCAGCCATAAAGATGTCCATGTGATCAATTCAAGAAAAGGTAAAGATTTATCATGGGAAAAACACACATCTTTGTGGTACAGACCAGGGAACAAGAGAAAAATCAGGAAAGCATGGCTCTCTGGGTGTAAAATTAAAGGCAGTAGCATGCTCACTTTCAGAAGGCAAAATCTAAAGATGCCCATTAAGGGTACAATATTTTCCTCAGATACTCATCATTCAAGCACATTTTTATAATCAAATTGTACAGAAAGCCACACAGTATGTGGAGAGAATAGACTTGGAACGATTCTATGGTCAAATGGAACACAGAATTGCTAACTGTTACAATAGTATTTGAGGAAAGAACATGCCATAATTAACCCATTTATGGGAACGAATCGATAACTACCTTCTGGTTACTTATGATCCCACAAATCTGATCGAATAATCACATCTGAGGAAAATATTGTACCGTTAATGGGCACCTTTATGAACATTATCAGCTTTAGGCCTCTTGCACACTGCAAGTGATTCAGATTCCGCTTTTAAGGGCCCGTTTCCACTATCGCGAATCCGCATGCGGGCAAAGCATGCGGATTCGCACAGTCAGTACAAGTGGATAGGACTGTTTCCACTTGTGCGTTTCCCCGCACGTTTTTCTGTGCAGAAAAAATCTGCAGGGTAGGGGCCTCAGAATTCGTTTTCCCCATGCGTTTTTTGCCGCGATTTCGCATGCGATTTCGCATAGGTACCCATGTTAATTCACACAGGCAGTGACATGGTTAAAATCGCATACAGCCTTACCTATGCGAAATCGCATGCGAAATCGCGGCAAAAAACGCATGCGGAATCGCACCCGCATGCGATTTGCCTGCGGTGATTCGCCGGCGATTTCGTAACGCTATAGTGGAAACGGGCCCTTAATCAGTTTTTACATCCGATTCCGATTTGCAGTTTGCTCCCTACACAGTGCAAATCGAAATCTGAATCGTATGTAAAAACTGATTAAAAAGCGGAATTTGAATCTGAATCACTTGCAGTGTGCAAGAGGCCTAAAGCCCTAACTCAGTGGTTAAAGAAGTCGATGAAGATAGCATCAGTCCATCCTCGTTCCACTCAAATTCGAATTGATAAACCCTGCAGAAGAGTCTGGTCTCGCTTGTGAGATACTCATGGTGACCTCCTGCCTCAGTGACCAAACCAATGGGACCTAATGCAATAATTTACCAGTACTCCTCCAACAAGTTATATCTGGGTATTCGTAGACCAGTCAGGATTGCTGAAAGGTATGCGAGTAAGTAGTTACATGATTGTTGTTGCATGTAGCGTCAACAGCAGACAGTTATATTTTGTAAATCAATCCAGGAAAGCCTTTGCAGTGGGCATTACTTATAGCTTTGTTGCATATTAATGCCAACTGAACGTCAAAGCACTTTAGCATCATCACTGATACTGTGGTACAGGACATGAGGATTAATCACATGATCAAAAGCCTAGATTGTAGGTCTATCCTCTTCTTATGCTCAGTACAGCTCTGGGAAGAGGACTTTGGGGACTTTTTTGTAGAAAAGTAATTTTTAAACTGATACTAAAAGGTTCCCGTACATGCGTCAATTTCCCCCCGATGCGGCAAAATGATCGATACCTCTCAGTTGGCAATCTGATCAGAGAAGGATTTATCCACTCCACAAGCAGCACATCGATTCTCAACAAATGTCAGCAGGCAATTTATTGAAAAGCGATCAAACCGCATCGTTGCAATGTTTCATGCAGTGTAACACTATGGCCTATCGATCTACTGCTGTTCCTGCTCCGCTACCAATCGACCTACATTGTCTGTCCTGTTCAAACAATACTCCTAAACTATTTTAGGCCAAAACCGATCAGAATTCGATCGACTTGACATGTTGTTGCAATAGATTTCCAGCAGATTCAATCAGAGTAATCAAACCTGACAGGAAATTAACAGAAAACAGCTTTAAAAACTCTCTCACGTGCAAGTTTAATAAAGCAAAACCTATTTCCATCAAACCTCATGACAGCTCACCTGTGCACCCAGGGTGAATACTGACATATGGCAGGGGTGCACAAATTACTCTGACCAATCCAGCAGCCAGCAGGAAATGTGAGGAGCAGCTCTACTAGCAACAAGTGTTGGGAAGCAGCTGTAATTTTGGAGGAGCATGGTCTTCCAGAACCGAACAGACTGCTTGGCTGTAGCAGCCAAACAGTAGGTTTGTAAAGCTGAATATGCAAATTGTCCCTTTGTTGTGCCTGTAAGCTAAACACACCTCCGGAACTGCTGGAATGCCATGATGTGTCAGCTGTTAACTGATTGGATCAAACAGTCTGAAACAGTCTGTATGCATGTTGGATTATTGTGGCTCCTTAACAAGCTGACACATCATGGCATTCCAGCGGTTCTGGAGGTGTTTTTAGCTTACAGGGACACACCTGCAGAACTGCTGGAATGCAATGATGTGTCAGCTTAACTGATCGGACCAACCAGTCTGAAACAGTCTGTATGCATGTTGGGTTATTGTGGCTCGGTACAATTAACAAGCTGACACATCATTGCATTCCAGCGGTTCTGGAGGTGTGTTCCGCTTACAGGGACAACAAAGGGACAAGTTGAATACTCAGCAGTGATTGTGGGAGACGACATATGGTCACTCCAACCTAAATAATTGCAAATATCTTCTGTTTTGCATAGAATTCTAGTAAGATGGATTTTTGGTCCTTTTTAACCCCTTACACACAGACAGACAAAATATTTATCGCGCTTTTCTGCTGGCGGACTCGAAGCACCAGAGCTGCAGCCAGTAGGACGCGCTCTATAAGCAGTAGCAGTGTTGCCCAAGGTCTCCTAACGACTAGATGCTGGCTTACTGAACAGGAAGGGCCGAGATTCGAGTGTCAGGGGCAGAGCCCAGTGTTGCCAACTCATCCCTTTAAATACAGATGCTTATGAATTATACATGTCTTGTGGCTAGTTAGATGCAGTGTTTTAGAGGCACTGATTATGTGTGAGAAGCCCAGAACCTGTATAACTTAGATGTGTCAGTATTTAAAGGGATGAGTTGGCAACCCTGGCAGAGCCCTTAACCAGTACACTATCCAGCCCCTAGGAGTTCTGGTTCACCAAAAGCATGTTGGGCAATCTGTAACTTTGTACAGCTGTTATTCATAAAACGGTCACCTGAACAATCACTTGGGCATGGTTTACACTTATTAAAATGTGTGTGCATGTTGACAGTGTGCGAAAACACATTTCTAATGAAAGTCACTCTTCTGCTTAAAATTCACATTTTCGCATGCATGGATAAAAAAAAAAAAAAAAAAAAAAAAAAAAAAGTCCTTCTTGCAGCATAGATGTGAATTCCCATTGTGGGGGGGGGGGGGGGGGGGGTGGCAGTTATTGTGTAGAGCCGAGATCCCCAACCCTGTCCTCATGGTCCACTAACAGTACATGTTTAGCAGAAAACCACTCACACAATCACAAGAGAGGTACGGTAATTAGTGTTGCAGAAGAGCTGTTTAACTACTTCTGCGGATTTATAAAAAAGATGCAGTGTTGGTGAGCCATGAGGACAGAGTTGGGGGAACACTGATAAGGTGGCCATACACTGGTCGATTTGCCATCAGATCGACCAATAGATAGATCCCTCTCTGAACGAATCTGATCAGAGAGGGATCGTATGGCTGCCTTTACTGCAAACAGATTGTGAATCTATTTCAGCATGAAACCAATCACAATCTGTGGAGCTGCCGCCTGCCATACATTACCTGTTTCGGCCTGCGCGAGTCCCCCCGGTCTCCGCTGTCTTCTTCTCCGTGCTGGGGTTCGGACCGGCTGGCTTCACTTCCTGTCCGGGGGAAGTTTAAACAGCAGAGGGTGCTCTACTGTTAACTTCCTGCCGGGACAGGAAGTTCAGTGAAGCTGCAGCCCTGGAGCCCAGAGCGGAGAAGAAGACAGCGGAGACCGGGGGAGTTGCGCCGGCTGGAACAGGTAATGTATTGCCACACACACCATCACCAATTTGAGCAAAACCTTGTCCACACATTAGAAGAAGGATGTCAAACTCCAGTCCTCAAGGGCCAGGGTCATTGCACATTTTTTGGCACAGCTCAAATTAATTGATGCGGCTGAATCAGGAAAGGTGTGGTTCACCAAGTAGAACACATTTCTCAGTCCATCCTAAACACTGGCATGGATATAGAGGACCAGAGTTAGATATCCCTGCACTAGAGGGTTCTCAGCCACAACCTTTCAGAGCCATCTCTGCAGAGAATGTAGTGTGTGTACAGCGGCCATAATCCTTCACCAAAAGGTCTGAATTGCGTAATCATTTTGGCAAACTGCAGGCCAAGACTATTAATCCCTTGCTCACTCTCCTCATTCAAAGACACTCTGTCAAGTGCACTGCCTGTAAACTAGCAACACATCTTTACAGCACTTGGCCCCAAACTGTCACTCATGGGATCAAGTCCTGATCCCTATGGGCAACAGGCCTCATATATGTATATGCAACTTTGAGAATACACCAGGTGACATGTGATAAAAGGAGATGAGACAAGCATACGTACAGTGCCAAGCACACAACTAATGCTGTGTTGTATCCCCCACCCCCTTCTCAAAGTATTCAAATGACAGTTTCTGTCCGGGTCGAGACTGGGTCGCATCATAGCGTAACCCTCACTGATAAGGAATTACAACCATAAAACACTTTCCTGGCAGAAAATGGCTTCTGAGAGCAGAAGAGAGACAAAAGGGTCAATAGTTCATATATTTTAGCTCTGACATACTTAAATGAATGTGTCACTGAGCAGAGACGATGAAACAGTAAAAAAAGTAAAAAGTGGATTTAAATATAAAAACTATAGGGTATCTTAAAGGAAACCTCAACTCAAAAAAACCTCATGAGTTATACTTACCTGGGGCATCTACCAGCCCCCTGCAGCCATTCTGTGCCCTCGCAGTCACTAGCTGCCAGCTAGTTTCGTTTTTGCCGACTGTGAGTCGGCTGGCCGCCATGCGTACCTTTTTACGCATTCCAGCTGGTACAGAAAGCTATCGCGGACATTAACAAGTAATTTTTATGCGTTACGGGTGCAATGTACGCGTTACAACTATGCTGCCCTTTGGCCTGAAAAGCATGTTAGCTAAAGCATGTTAGCTACTTCCAAAGTTTTCTTAAAAATTAAATCTATTTTTATCCCTTGGATCTTTTAATAGACCCATGTAATCAATCAGAAGCTCTGGCTTTATCTAAATCTACTGTGCTTTATCCCAAATGTTTCTCTCTGCATTGATACATTACTTTTAAGAGCTCTTCTAGGCATTCAGAAATTTCACTTTATTACTTTTGATTCTTTATTTTAATCTGAGGTCGGAGAAGCAGGTTTGTCATTCTTCGAGGAGCTGGTATTGACCTCTACAGCCATATCAGAGGAAGATGAATCCTTACTGGTTGCATGAGGAGGTAGAATTACTTGTAAGGCTTGCACTGACTTTTGAAGCTTGGACTTGACTTTAAGATAGACCGCATCGTAGAAGGGTCTCTTTCCCATGATCACTTGTTCAATGCATTTTCAACATAATGGGTTTTGTGCCAAATTCAACCAATTTAGAACAAAAAAATGGAGCATGATCTCGAAGATTAAGCTTTACTTTTTTTAAGGTTTGTCTGACTTGACTTTCTCATCTTTACTTTGGTCTCTATTTTTCTTATAGAGCAGAGACCAAGGAACCAGTCAAAAGGGAGTCGTACTAACCTAAGTTTAAATTCCATAATAGTTTAAAACATGCAGACGCTATGTCTCTCACCCAGACAGAGGCATCCTCTGAGCCTCCAGTCTTAGGACAGGAACGCATCGCACTGAAGTCCATGGTGATAACTGCTACTATTGTGGGCATTGTTTAAGTAAAATGTGTCTGCAATTACTTCCCGCTCTTTCCTGGCTGCTTTCTCCTCCACCCGCTTCTGTAATAGATTTACTATACATACTGCATGTTAATATAAAAAAAACGTATATCACTAATATCATAATATAACATAGACTGAGATGCCAAGGTGGGCGATGGCAGCTGATGAGCATTTAACATCACACAACCGATCAACTAATGGAGAGCATCCTAGTGCAAGTGTAAAGCTTGGTGGTGTATTCTCCACAGTCAGCATGCAACGCATGAGCTGACGTGGAGGAGGTACACACACTAGCACAAGGAAACAGGCTATCCCTAGTATAGTGGAGGGGAGGACTGACTCCAAAAGGAGATTGTGTCGCACAGAGCCGGTGCAGATCCGACAGCCACAAACAATGCTTTCGCTATAACGTCTCAGCGCAAAGTAGCGCTGAGCGCATAAACCAGAACTGAGGAGATCAGGACAGGTAGACAGAATGAACGCTTGCTTAACTAGCCACTACTCAGTGACAGCAAGCGTCCACAACAAGACAGACTGGAATGAGGCAGCCAATGCGTTGCGGCGATGGCGTGCCTCACAAAGACAGGACAGGATAGTCAGGAATTAGCAGGATCAAGATAGATGAACGTAACACAGACAAATATACAATAAGTATGTTTTCCTAGCGTATTACAATTACAGCTATCAATGAAACTATTTGTAACGTCTGACTAACATATGTATATATCGGCAATGAACCGATATATGACATAAGCAGGAACGCTGACTAGGACTGGAGCAATACAGGGAACAGGACTCAGAAGGATTCGCTATCTCTTCGCAGAGATGAACGCAATCCACAAACGGAAACAGGACAGGATTCAGAAGGATTCGCTATCTCTTCGCAGAGATGAACGCAATCCACAAACAGGACCAGGAACAGGATAACTAGCTCAGCACGGGTGATCAACGTGCTAGAACTGACTAACTGAACACAGGATATAAACAGTTCGTGTACGTATATATCAGCGTCACTGATGTATCAACGTAACACGAATACAAGGAAAATAATAAACGTGCTGGTATGCATATATATGGGCAATGAACCAATATATGATGCAAAACCAGCAAAGTATCTTTAGAACAAGAAACACGATCGGGGGCTGAAGCGACAGCAAGACAGGCTTAAACTGAAGCTATGAAAACCCGAGGAGTCCTGCAGGAAGCAGATCTTTATACTGAGGTCATCCAATGGGAGCAGACATGCAGATTCCCACACAGGTGAATGATAATCAGTCACAAGCTGACAGCAGGGAAAGGCAGACAAAGCTATGCAGCTTGCATGGAAAGAGATCAGCACTGCCTGAGCTGCAGCACTACTATTTCCAGCAATTGCTGCAGCAGCGATCATGACAGCAAGGTTTCTCAACTCTGTCCTCAAGTGCCCCCAACAGTGCTTGTTTGGCAGCAAACCACAAACATGCACAGGCAATTAGTGTCTCAGCAGAGCTCAATTAGGCCCCGTTCACACTGCACACGTTGCCATCCGGATTTTGGCAACGCATGCAGGAAGCCGGCACGCATGACATCAGACAGTGCATAGACTGCACTGTCTGATGTTCACACTGCATGCATTCAGGACCACTGCGGTCCGGGAACGCATGTTGCACGCCTTTTTTCACAAAACACGCGGCTGACCCATTCACTTTCAGTGAATGGGATCAGCCCGCAACGCATAGAAACGCTGATGGCGTACGTTCAGCCACGTTGCATTCCGAACGCACGGCCATCCGCGTTTCATGATGTGAACGTAGCCCAACTACCTCTGTGGATTTCCAAAAAATGGACACTGTTGGGGGAACTTTAAGATTTAGTTGAGAAACCCTGGACTAGAGGCTCCTGCTGTCATGCTTTGGAGAGCAGAATCAAGCCTGAAATGGTGCTTATAAGATTCTTTGGCAGCTGCTGGGTTGGCATCTACATCAGGTTTGCCATAACACTTCCACCAGAGAAGAATCAAGCCTGAAACGGTGCTTAAGAGATCTTTTGCAATCTTGGGAAGGGCAGTTACTGGGTTGGGATCTTCGTCATGTCTGCCAGAACCGTCCCACCGCCATATGTGAACTGGCTGAAGACATGATGAGTGGGGAGACTAGGAAGCTGAAAAGAAAGGCAACTGTGGCCTGCACTACCAGGCATGTGGAGCATGGCTGATAGGCGATTTATAAATCCAGGACATGATTTGCCATCAAAACAATACCACTTGTGTAGGCAACATCTGGAACTGCACCTAGTAGCCTAGCAAAGTGCCAGGGGAGGACAGCCACTTGTGAGAAGCAGAAGCTTTCTAGCATGTTGACTCTCTTCCTGCTTCTAGTCCTGCAACAGACTGGAAATCAATGCAGAATTGATGGGATTGTTAAAATGTATATCTTTCTTGGTTCCTCTCCCACGAAAAAGTTATGGATCCCTCTCAGATGTAAGGTCAAATATAGTGGAAATAGATGTTGTTACAATAAATACTGCAAATAGGTGGAAAACCTGTACAAAACCTCTATTCCACTGCTTTCTTATCGTGGATGCAGCACAGATTGCTTGCAGTTTCAACATCACAGATTGCGGGTGGGCATTTTTTCTAGATCTACTCCCGATGTTTATGTGTACTGTAAGCCTCCGAGGAAGCGGCTTTTGGCCATGAAACGTGTCAGGCAGTCTTTTTGTGAATTGGATTTCTGAATTATGTCCACACTTCATACTCCCAACCTAGAAGATTTGTGGTTGAAGAATAAAGCATGAAACAGTTCCTTTAAAACCCCATGTCCTTGCTTGGGCTTTTTTGCATATATAGTGCATCACTTTGAGGTGGAACGCAACTATTTGTATTTTTTGCTCTAGTTATTTAATCAAACCTGCACAAAAGACTTACAAAACACAAGTGCATGGGTTTCCTCCTTTGATCACTACAAAACACTAATAACACAGAAGGAAAATGCATATGCAAGCATTTCTAAATTGTAGGCAAATGCACATAAACACTTGCAAAAAAGTGTACAGAAAAAGTCAGGGCTGTGGAGTCGGAGTAATTTTGGGTACCTAGAGTCTGAATTGGAGTTGGGGATTTCATAAACTGAGGAGTCGGTGTCGGATGATTTTGTATAAAATCCACAGCCCTGCTAAGTATTAGACTAAGGAGTCGGAGTCGAGAAGTCAGAGCCTGAGCCATTTTGGGTACCCAGAGTCGGAGGTTTCATAAACTGCGGAGTCGGAAGATTTGTGTACCGACTCCACAGCCCTGGAAAAAGTACATGGCAACACATCTCACTTGTCAAAGTACACATGCCAGATAGTTATCAGCTGAGGCAGTCGGAGGCATCTAGTGATTGTACAGCAGCCCCATTGTGTCACCGAGAGATTTGGAGTGGCGGATCATCTTGGCCAAGCACAGGCTGAGCCGATAGTTCCCCTACTCTAGTTATCAATGTGGTTTGCTCTAAGTTTGATAACATATTTTCACTTTCTAGGTGCTGAAACATTATTCCATTAGGTAAGATGATAAAATATCTCCATTGAGTAAAAAACTCTAGAGAAGTTTATTTAACCAAGGCCATCAAACGCTGCATGCAAAACAGTATCTGCAGTTCCCACAAGTAGTGTTCCATGCAATGCATTTTTGTGCACTGCTCCATTCAGCATAATGAATCGATTCAGCGTTACAGCACACGTGGCTATGAACAAACCATTAAAGTGCAAGTAAAAATACGGATTCATGCTTTCCAACTTTATGTAGGGCTGTCTATTTGCAGCACTAATTTGTAGGAAAGTTTAGTTCCACTCTAGTAATGAAAAGTGTTTAATAATAAAATGCTCTTCCCTGTTCTGACTTTTTAAAATGGCTGTAAGGAGAATAATGTGACTTTTCTGTTATTTGTCAATTGTTCAACATGCCCAGCAGGACTTGGGTGGCAAAATTAGAAAGATCTGATGTTGAGAGATTATGTACTCTATATCTATCTGATGCTTTAGCACCGTTTAAAAACAGAACTTTGTGTTTTCTCAACCTATTTATCCTGGAGGAGCCTCGCAAATAACTTTGGATCTCAAGGGACCACTGCAGTAGAGCAGACCCGAGCAGGCTTGGCCATTTCTGCCAGAGCCCAAGTGGGAAGCCGATAATGCGCATTTGCGTAGTGGCAAATAGGATTCTCGTTGTTTTGGATCATTCTGACTCTGGAGGAAGGGGGACACCTCATTATAATGCTGAAGTTTCCCCTTCCGAGGTAAGTACCCGCCAGGGGCTGTGTTTTCCTTACAGGTTTACTTAAAGGTTACTTTTAAGTACAGTGGAATCTCATAATAAACTCTGATATAGTAAACCTCTGGCTATAGTAAAATGAGTTCCCATGTCCCAACCATGCACCTGTATGAATATATGTGTGACTTAATCAAGATATATTAAACTTCTCATATAGTAAACTGCCTGGCCAGGTCCCTTGGAGTTTACTATAAAGGGATTTTGTTGTTCAAGTACTAACGTGCCACTACAACATCTTGAGATACCAAACGCACTTGGACAACTGCTCTTTCAATTTCAAGGATTAACTATATTTCAACTGACATATAGGCATAGTGGCGTGCGTATCCAGTTAAAAGATAATGCAATGGGTGGGCAAGGGGGGGTTGCATCATGCGCGTGGTGCGACGCATACAGTACATACAATATATACTTGCTGAAACCATTAATGTGTGCGTTATGCGGTACCACCCAGCATGCATCGCATTACTCCAACGGATTCCATAGCGCCGTGCTGCTAACATGTCGATGTGAATGTAAGTAATGCTTTTATATTGTCACACAACGCAAAGATAGAAAACCTATGGGCTCTACAATCAAACTAACTGGTGTCAAATGCCATTTTAAAACACTACTGTCCAATCACTGCCAGATGATTGTGTGTCTTGTATCAGTTATAGCCTACCTGGTACCATGGAAACCATCTACAACATATAAAGCTTTATACTACGAGATATACATGCAAACAATACTTATTGTACACAAACACTGCATTAAGTTTCTAGGCAAACACATTACCATTGATGTTCACTTTTACTGTTTCTTCTAATTACAACTGTTTATTCTTTCCTTCTGATAATGCCACACTGCACTTCTGTCAGAAAAATGAAGGTCTTTTCTACCAGGTCGGATCAATACTCCATTCTATGTTATTGTAAAACCTGATTGTATTTAAAAAAAATTAAAAACAAAACTGGATATCCTGAAGTCATAGTGTAAACTATACGAGTACCTTTAAATTCATCCTTGCACATCACAATTTGAATAGGACATCATACATGAGAGACATAACAGTATTCAGAAGCAGATGGATGGTGGGTGCAGACCATTCGTTATTCAGCAACTCAAATCCAATAATAAAAAAGTTAATCAATGGATAATAGCAACCACTAAACTACATGTCACAAATATTTCCCACATCCATTCATAACTCCAAATCCATTCATTACCGGTACTTCCAATGATACTACCACAATCACCGCAATTCACTTTGAACAAAAAGAGAAACAAACTAAAATAACAGGAAGCTAACAGGTGGGCAAAAAGAGAAAAAAAGGGGGGAGACACTAGGACATGTAAAACAGAACATAGGATGACATTAGGCAAATTAGGACAAAACAATAGACATTAGAATGTTGTCTCTTACTAGATACAAGTTGGACCAGTAAACTTTGATCAAGTAAAATGAAATCACATGCAAGTAAAAAAAAATTCTGGTTAACTACTCCTCTATCGTAATTCTCATGTTGGCACCATGTCACTATATAAAGAAAATCTGACAAGCAAGTGATAAGATGTAATAGAAGACTATGTTGCCCATACTGTCACAGTTCAGCAATCAACTTTCTTTGGACAAACTAGAATGTGAAAACCAGCAGTGACGGACAACAGAGATACCTTCCAACACGTGGTGGGGAGATGTGACATGACAGGTAAAGTGTAGCTGCCAATACCACTCATACCAAAAAGGTGGAAAAAGGACAACATGCTATGAAAATAGTAAAGGCATTCTAAGGTAGTATCAACTACTTTGATGTGGGCAACACTTTTCATCAATGGATAAAATATTTGGTGAAAAGGTATTTTGAATGGACCACATCAAGGTTCCAAAACCCAGTAATGAAGGCAAAAAAGCCAAAAATGCAACAGGACCTCGTTCAAACTTGAAACACTAGATGATGGGAAGAAGTAAACTGAGAATTACCACTTAAAAGACACTTGTAAGAGAACGACACTGGACGTAGCACAGTACAGTTCTGAAGCATGGTTGGGTTTGGGAAAAGAAAACATGACAAGTCACTAGCATCTTTGAAGCAGTTATTTCAAATGAATATCAATAAGTCTTAGTGTAATGGTTGCTGTTGTAGAAAGCAGGATAACATGCAAGTCAATAAAGGTTTTAGTGAGACAAGTGGACTAGGATCTGCTTGAGGTAAGGGAGATGTACAAGAGAGTTAATACACAATTAAATGAAATAGTTCATTTGTTGACTTGAGGATAGTGACATCTGGTAAAAGGAAGAGTGACACAGCTGACAGCCCAGCAGAAAACATGTATGGTTGCAAAAGTGCCCGCAAAGCCACCAAAGGTGACAGAAAAGTCTACAGTAGGGAATGAGACAGTGCATAACTCAGAAGACTGGGGGACATGGTCATGCAGTACATAATGGAGGCTTGACATTGTTATAGAACAGAGATGTTCAATAAAGATGTAAAAGAGATGCATGCATGCATACAATATATCAGCTGAAGGGTAAAAGGGCAATTCATTTACCAGTCTTCATCAACCTAAGCAGGGGGTGGGGTAAACAAACATAAAGGACAATACAGCATAAAAACCTGAAAGGGGTATTCAAGACAGATGCACTAGTGAATCCCCCCCTGAGGCCAGGAGCCAGGGGGTCTCTGGCAGGCACAGAAAGTAAGGAGGGGAGAGGGGGGTTGCATGAATACTAGCATAAAAGCCAGGATGGAGACATTGCATGATTGAGGAAAGCCATGAGGAGCTTGTAGTGTGGCTGAACATATATGCAGAAGGGATTTAAAGAGAAAAGATGTGGTGTATGAGAGAAGGGGAGGGCTGAGAAGGTGGGGAGGAGAGTCCTAGTCCTGACTGTTCCATGAAGCAGCAGAGATCCCAGGTTCCCCTTTCCCCCACACACACACTTTGCAGGGGGAGATCAGACAGACACTGACCTGCTGCTGCTGCTGGACTTGCTGTGCTGTGGGTCTCTCTCTGGAGATGAGGCTGCTGCCGGCGCTGCTGCTTGCTTGAGGGCTTTCTCCAGCGGGCAGAGCACAGACACACAGGGCAAGAGCAGGAGCCTCGCTCTGTGCAGATCTGTGCAGCTGCCAAAGCCAGGGAGGGGGGCACAACTGCGGGTGCTCAGGCCCCGGCTGAGGGAGGGGGCGATGGGGTGGGGGGGTCTCTCGTGCTCCCGACGAGTCCCCCCTCTGTTAAAAAAAGAAGATTGAAAAATGAGGAGGAAAAAAAATCCGGCTGGAGTTTAAAACAAAGAGGCGGAAATAGCCGAGCTGTGCCGAGCAGAGCCGAATGTGAGAGCTGCGCCTGCGCCCGGCAGGAGGGGGAGGACAGCGGGAAGGGAGGAGGGGAGAGCTTAGCTTGTTCTCTATGCAGAGCCTCACACAGCAGCGAGGAGAAGTGCAAGGTGTAGCCTAGGAGTCAGCCAGGGTGATCACTGTACAAGCAGGGCACTAGAAGAAGTGTCCTGTACACTGACTAATATCTAGAAGCCTGAAATCCAGGTCAGTCGACTTGGCTATGTATTTCACTAATATGAGATGTGTATTTTACTCTTGTCCAATTGCAGCAGTTCTGCTTTAAGACTGGATGTAATCTTGGTCCATTTCTTTGGTGTGTTGTAGGCATATAGCTTGTACACAGGTGCATTAGGTCCAGCAGTGTGACAGCACTGTGACAACAGAAGAGCCTTTTCTAGGTAGGTCATGAAATTCATGGCTAATATGATGGAGAAATCACTGTCAAAGAGCCACCCATTTGCCTTGCTCACTTAATGCCAGTTGTGACAACAGTCATTCTGGCATTTAGCCAGTGATTGCTTCACACTAGTTGACTGTAGATATGAACTTATGACTCAACTGCATGTCATTTTTTTTTTTTTTTTAGCTCGATGGGAACTGGAATTAGCAGGGACTTCACCACAACTTTGCACGGTGTAAATACGTTTTGGAAAACTAATGACTCATTAATTACCTGGCAGCTTGATAAATTAAGCGGTCAGATAATTAATCATTCACTTTCAGATTCTGATTAACCCCATACAAAATTGTTTTTCAGTACTCTAATTCAAAACCATTATAGAGCAAAAAGTTGAACAAACTTTTTTGTTCAGGCAGTGGTGACTTTGCTTACAAAGTCACCACTGCCTATTGCACATTTTGGGCTCTATTCACAATCATTTTCCGCATGTGGAAATGCACTTGCCGCAAATTCCCGACTGAAATGAAACCATCTTGACATTCACAAAATTGCATGCATAAACAAGCAGGGCTGTGGAGTCGGAGTCGAGGAGTCGGAATCGGGGCAATTTTGGGGAGTCGGAGTTGGAGTCGGAGTCGTTGATTTCATAAACTGAGGAGTCGGATGATTTTTGTACGAAATCCATAGCCCTGTTAAGTATTAGACTAAGGAGTCGGAGTCGAGGAGTCGGAAGCCATTTTGGGTACCCGGAGTCGGAGTTGGAGTCGTGGTTTCATAAACTGAGGAGTAAGAGTTGGAGTCGGAAGATTTTTGTACCGACTCCACAGCCCTGTAAACATGTCCGCAAAAGTCGGTAGTTCCCGCAAAAAAAATTCAAAATTCACAAAAAAAAAAAAGCGGTGCCTTATTTCTGACTTAACTACTGATTTTTTTTTTTCCCATCACCTACTAGTACTTGGTGATATATTTCGCTTCCCATTGACTTAAATGGAGTCTGGAGCCGTGTTTGCTGGACTTTAATTTATTTTTTTTCTTTTTGGAACAATTTTTGGTACTTATCCGTTAGCCGGGCGCATCCTCTAGGTGGCGACAAAACTCCACCAGAGTTACATCTTTTCCTACCATCCACGGCGGCCTGGAGGGGGAATAGTAATTAGCACCACCTGCCGGATGCACCCGGCTAACGGATAAGTACCCAATTTTTTTTATGCCACTTTTTTTTCCAGCATGTTTACAATGTAATTACGCATGTTTCTCAAAAAAAATGTACGCATTGTTCCCGCATGCGGGAAACATGCGGAACATTTTTAGTGAATGTGGAAAAAATGCGGAAATTATCACTGACGGTAATATAGCGGTAAAAAATCCCTCCCCATACATTACCTGAAGCCTGGTCCCGGGTATCTTCTCCGCACCGGCTCCCTGCTGGCATCTTCTCCCATCACCTTCCGCATCCGGCATAACTTTCTGTCACTCCAGTGACAGCGGAAGTTCAAATAGAGCGCCCTCTATTTGTACTTCCGCTGTCACTGCAGTGACACAGGAAGTTATACACGGATGCCGCCGGATGCCTGCCGTGATGCGGAAGCTGATGCAGAGAAGATGCCAGCCGGGAGGTGATGCGGAGAAGATGCCAGCCGGGAGGTGATGCGGAGAAAATGCCGGGAGCCAGCTTCAGGTAATGTATACCTGCGTCAATCGTACCCTGCTAGTGACGCGCTCCCTACCCGCGGGCAATCGACGGTAATTTCCCGCACGGAGCAATCAACGGGATCGATCTATTTCGGGACGAAATAGATAGAAATTTAGCGTGAACAATGTGACAGCAGATTCGATCCCAGTGATTAAATCTGCTGTCGATCGGCGGGTAATCGGCTAATGTATGGCCGGCTTTATTGTTAGCACTGCAAGTCACGGTGTTGCGTGCGGAAGTGACGGAAATATAATACTGCCGTGCACACATAGGGCTCGATTCACAAAAGGGTGCTAGCTCAGTTAGCACGCCTAAAAGCTTTGGGCGTGCTAACTAGGGTGCTAAGCAGTTCGCACGGCCAAAGCTTTTATTGATCGCGCGCAAAGTTTAGCGTTTCACGCGCAGCGCTAAACTTTGCGAGCTAACTTAGCGTGCAAAACTTTGCGTGTATTACAGGGCTTTAGGCTTGCTAAGGGGCTTTTAGGCGTGCTAACTAAGTTAGCACCCTTTTGTGAATCAAGCCCATAGTGTGCTGGCATTTGATAAATCTGGCCCATAGTGTCCTGTTCGCATGGTAACACGAAAGTCCATAGACTTTTATGTTACCATTCCCTGTACAGCTGTGCAGGGCACTTTCTAGACTAAGGGCTCAACCCACTAGAAGCCTTTTGTAAGCACTAGTGATGTGAAAAAGCTCTTGCTAATGCAATGCTATGGGGGATTTTTAGAAAATCACATCACTCAAGTGGGATCACACCCATAGCATTACATTAGCAAGAGCCTTTCAAATCACAAGCGCTTAGAAATAGCTTAGTAATGTACTGCTAGTGGATTCCAGGCCTAAGGGCTCATTCACACTGAGTGAGTTTTGACTCTGTGCACATAGTGTGCATTTTACAAGGGAATATGAAAGTCCACAGTGAGTTGCTGTGCAGTGCATTTCACCTCGCCGGGAGTTAAAACTCATGGAAATGCACCGAAACTCACAAACCATTCACACCCATTCATGAGTTTTTATGCATGCATTTTAACTCCCTGACTAATGTGAATCAGCTCCGAATTCCTGTAAAAGGGAAAAAATTTTGCCATCAGACATTTCTGGGCCCCATACTGGGCAAGCCTATTGGGTCCTCTCACTCCTCTTCTACTATACACCAATTCACAGAAAGGGAAAATGAAAAAGAAAAAAAAAAAGCTCTCTCATATGCTCTCTCCCCTGCATTACAACAAAAAAACTCACATCCATAACCTTACTCAAGGGTAGGCAGGCAGAATGTAATGGGTATCGTCTACAGGGTGTCGCAAGAAAGGCTAGCATGACCGCCAGTTAGCAGGCAGACGCCACCTGGTTGGTACCCTTGTGCCTCTTACTCTATCCCTGTTGTGTGTCCTCTCGGCTTAATTGTAGCATTTGTTGCTTTTAATTGCTGCCATATGGGTAACATTCTCATAAGGCAGGAACAGCAGGTGACATGGGCCTCAATTCACTAAGCTTATCTCTTGTCTTTAATAATGTTTCTATAGTTATCACCATGGTGATGAGGCATGTAGTATTCAGGAAACATTTTACCTCAGGCAAACCTAAAGTTAACTCTTCTGTCTTTAAGTTAACTCTTCAATCCTTAAAATAACTCCAGAATTCTAAAGTTAAAGACAGGCTGTTAATTAACAGAGTTAGCAGAGGCGCTCATTCAATACTTGGATTGGATACAGCTTTTTTGAACTCCTGTATAGCCTGAGGAAGCGGTGCTGTGGCCCGCGAAACGCGTTGCATCTTTAGGAGTTACACTGTTTAATAAATGCATTCTACTCTACCTCAGAGTTTTGTTGTCCACTGCTAGAGGGAGGTAAGTCCACCTTACCTTCCCTCTTTTTACTGTTTTTAAATAATAGTGTTTTTACTCTTTTTGGCGCCTCTGTTCTATCTGCGTTTGATACATATTACTTATCCACCCTTGGTGGAGGGGTACGCCCCCTTTTTTCTCCTGTCTACAGAGAGCGACTTTTATACCCGAGTGGGGTCGGGTACCAATTCTCCCCACCTGCCTTTCAAGTGGTTGCCTGCTGGTAACCCTTTTTTGTGAGTATAATTCTGCACAAACTATCTAGACAGATTTTCTCTGTTAAAACTATATTGCACTATTGGGCACTCAGTGCCCTGTTTTTTTCTTTTGTTTTACATAGTAGCCAGCAGGTAAGGTATCCTTGTCGCAGTGGTGGGATTTGCATGAACTAGAAAATCAGAGAGCTATGCCAGTGGTAGCCTAGCTACTGGTAGGGTCTCCCTAGAGGGACAGGTCAAAGATGATGTTCCAGACTAAATAGGATACCTTGGTCCCCCAAGTCTGGGGTCGGGCAATAGGCTAACAACCTGTTCCCGGAAAAACCTAAGGCTAGGTTCACAGTGGGACGTTGCGTTGTGATGCGATGTTAAAGTCAAAACACAGGATTGCAACGCAAAAAAAAAGGTAATAACACACATTAGAGCTGCGTTACCGTGGCATCCAGTGGATACAGTGGGGCATACAGGCAATGAAGAGTATGCCTCTCTGTATCTGTTAACGTCTGTGTTTAGAGATAACGCACTGCAGCCATGCGTTACCATAACCAACATTTCCAACGCAACTTTAACGTTGCCTGTGAATGTCGCATAGGGTTAACATTGCAGTGTGGTAGCCTACGTTATAATGACTTTATAACGCAGGACAATAACGTCCCACTGTGAACTTACCCTAATTGTTAGGAAACCTTCAGACAAGCCTCAGAAATGAAAATGGAGATAGAGATGGATGGGGTAGAAAACGGAAGCTCAAATCAGGGCTGTAGTGCCATAGGAGGATGAGCAGGGAGTGATGGGCAGATTGTAATGGCCAGCAAGGAGTGATAAGGTGGCCATACACTGGTCGATTTGTCATCAGATCGACCAACAGATAGTTCCCTCTATGATCGAATCTGATCAGAGAGGGATCATGTGGCTGCCTTTACTACAAACAGATTGTTAATCGATTTCAGCATGAAATTGATTCACCATCTGTGAAGCTGCCCCTTCTGCCGCCACCCCCTCCCCCCCGGGCCCCCTTATATATTACCTGATCTTTGGTCTCCGCTGTCTTCTAGAGGGCGCTCTACTGTTTAAACTTCCTGCCGGGACAGGAAGAAGTGAAGCCTGCCGGACTCTGAGCCCAGCGCAGAGAAGAAGCAGCGGTGACAGTGGGACTCGCGCCGGCCGGATCAGGTAATGTATGTTGTCGTCGGGCATTCGAACGCCGCTATCGACGCACTCCCGAACCACCTGCGATTGAATTAAATCTTCCGCATGGACAGGAATGATTGATTTCGGACGGAAATCGATCATTCGGTCAGCGTTTGCGCAACAATTTCACAGCCGATTCGATCACAGTGATCGAATCGGCTGTATATCTGCAGGAAAATTGGGAAGTGTATGGGCCCCTATAGGCAGATTGTATTGGGCAGCAGGGAGTGATAGGCAGATTGTAGTGGACAGCAGGGAGTGATAGGCAGATTGTATTGGCCAGCAGGGAGTGATAGGCAGATTGTATTGGCCAGCAGGGAGTGATAGGCAGATTGTATTGGCCAGCAAGGAGTGATAGGCAGATTGTATTGGCCAGCAAGGAGTGATAGGCATATTGTATTGGCCAGCAAGGAGTGATAGGCAGATTGTAGTGGCCAGCAAGGAGTGATAGGCAGATTGTAGTGGCCAGCAAGGAGTGATAGGCAGATTGTAGTGGCCAGCAGGGAGACAGGCAGATTGTAGTGGCCAGCAGGGAGACAGGCAGATTGTAGTGGCCAGCAGGGAGTGATAGGCAGATTGTAGTGGCCAGCAGGGAGTGATAGGCAGATTGTATTGGCCAGCAAGGAGTGATAGGCAGATTGTAGTGGCCAGCAGGGAGACAGGCAGATTGTAGTGGCCAGCAGGGAGACATAGGCAGATTGTAGTGGCCAGCAGGGAGACATAGGCAGATTGTAGTGGCCAGCAGGGAGACATAGGCAGATTGTAGTGGCCAGCAGGGAGACATAGGCAGATTGTAGTGGCCAGCAGGGAGACATAGGCAGATTGTAGTGGCCAGCAGGGAGACATAGGCAGATTGTAGTGGCCAGCAGGGAGACATAGCCAGATTGTAGTGGCCAGCAGGAAGACATAGCCAGATTGTAGTGGCCAGCAGGGAGACATAGGCAGATTGTAGTGGCCAGCAGGGAGACATAGGCAGATTGTAGTGGCCAGCAGGGAGACATAGGCAGATTGTAGTGGCCAGCAGGAAGACATAGCCAGATTGTAGTGGCCAGCAGGGAGACATAGGCAGATTGTAGTGGCCAGCAGGGAGACATAGCCAGATTGTAGTGGCCAGCAGGGAGACATAGCCAGATTGTAGTGGCCAGCAGGAAGACATAGGCAGATTGTAGTGGCCAGCAGGGAGACATAGGCAGATTGTAGTGGCCAGCAGGGAGTGATAGGCAGATTGTAGTGGCCAGCAGGGAGACATAGGCAGATTGTAGTGGCCAGCAGGGAGACATAGCCAGATTGTAGTGGCCAGCAGGGAGACATAGCCAGATTGTAGTGGCCAGCAGGGAGACATAGGCAGATTGTAGTGGCCAGCAGGGAGACATAGGAAGATTGTAGTGGCCAGCAGGGAGACATAGGCAGATTGTAGTGGCCAGCAGGGAGACATAGCCAGATTGTAGTGGCCAGCAGGGAGACATAGCCAGATTGTAGTGGCCAGCAGGGAGACATAGCCAGATTGTAGTGGCCAGCAGGGAGACATAGCCAGATTGTAGTGGCCAGCAGGGAGACATAGCCAGATTGTAGTGGCCAGCAGGGAGACATAGCCAGATTGTAGTGGCCAGCAGGGAGACATAGGCAGATTGTAGTGGCCAGCAGGGAGACATAGGCAGATTGTAGTGGCCAGCAGGGAGACATAGGCAGATTGTAGTGGCCAGCAGGGAGACATAGGCAGATTGTAGTGGCCAGCAGGGAGACATAGGCAGATTGTAGTGGCCATCAGGGAGTGATAGGCAGATTGTAGTGGCCAGCAGGGAGTGATAGGCAGATTGTAGTGGCCAGCAGGGAGAGGTAGGTAGGAGTGATACCAATACATCTCTTAAAAGGTATGGGAAGTTCTGTCTTGTATTATGTAATGCATGATGGTAGCAAACCTTTCATAATTGGATGCCTGATGCACGTTTCATGGCTAGCAGCTCCTTTATCAAAGGCCTTTTTTTTTCTAAACAATGCTCTATACATCAGCGTAACAGACCATGGAAAGACCATCATAGTATCAAAAATGTTAGTAGCATTGGAAGTGTTGATTAGTGCAGTTCCCACATGCAGGAAACGAAACCTTTTGTAGCATGATATCGCATGCATGCCGACAGTCAGCTGACAGTAGGCTGAAGAGTGTGGAAAATGCACAATTTTTATAAAAATAACTGTCCGTGGAAAACGGACCAAGTATGAAACCTCCACACGGCCAAGAGACAAAAAAGATGGCTACAGGTTCTCCACAGCTGATTCCCTGTTGCATGTTCCCAGAGGGGCACAGAAACCTGGGGAATAACTTGGCAGATGTCAGACACATGTCAAATGATAAGTGCACAAGTCTGATGCTTCTATGCAACTTTAAAAAACATATTAATGGATAGTGTTTCTTTATTGGGATTGAGAAAGTTCCTGAAGTGCTGGTAAATACTGATGAATACATTTCACTCGCTTATCTCTTTTATTTTCTGTATCAAATTCCTTTCACTCTGAACTGCTGGCAAGTCTCTCCAAATATGATGGCAGAGTGAACCATGAGAGGAGGGGAATTCCCTCACAGTGCATCTGTTAAGTGTGTGTGTGTGAGAGAGAAAGCTGCTCAGCAACTGCCTGTCTCTGACAGAACTGTCTGCAGAGAGCAGAGGAAATGTAGCTTGTTATAACCCTTTGTAATTGTCTGCGACGCCACAGCTTTTCATACTTTTTTTTTTTTTTTTTGCTTTCAGCGAAAAATACTCTGTAGTCTGATATGCAAAAAACAACACTGGCTGTGCATTGAAGCAGACACCCTTTTGAGAATGATTTGTTTTGCCTCTGATAAACCTTTTGCCTCTGATATTTAACATGAAAAGTAGGAAAATGTTTACACAGCTACTTAGACATTATTTGTACATTGTCATTTTAGAACACTTGGTTTGATAGTGTTCCTTGAACAATGACTTCTGCTTTGTGCAACTAATTATAACAGCAAAGTGGGAACTGATGAAGAATTTCTACTCCAGATGGTGGCAAAGATGTGCAATTTCAGCTTACTAGGGGAACACACTAGGGCCTAGGCATTGCGTGAAAGGTTGTGTTTTGCTGCATCTGAATTTGTACATTTTAAGTGCTTTTTGCGTGCGTGCGGTTTTCTTGCATTTTAATGCATTTGCACATATAAATCACAAGTGCATTTTTTTATGCTTTTTTTTTATATGCCAATCACTAAGTCAACAGGAAGGGGAAATACATAATTTAACTTGTTTAAAAAAAAATGCATACAAAAAAGCATAGAAAACGCAATAAAATGCTATACCTCTGTGTCACTATTTACATACATTAGGTGCGTTTTAGAAAAATGTAGCAGAGGTGGATTAAGATGAAATGGGGCCCTAGGCAAGATAGTAGCTTTGGCTCCTCTTTATGGTCGTTTTGGTAATCTGAGGTTAGAGAGGTCAGAGAAGGTGGCAGGTGGGCCCCTTGACACCCAGTAGGCCCCAGACACCAGCCTAGGTTGCCTGCTCTGGAGAAAGCCACTGTCAGCTTTTAAGGTTTGAATTTGTGAATGTGTATCAGCTTCTGCTGTGCCAGTACATTGGTCTGCCTACACAAGAATTATGTATGTATGTATATGACCATGTGTGGATGGGTCTAATAGTTTAAAATAGATTGTTCTGGGCTTAGCATCTATGGACCACCTAAGACTAAGTTCACACCAGGGCTGTGGAGTCGGAGTCAGGGCAATTTTGGGTGCCTGGAGTCGGGAAACAATGCACCGACTCCTAATGAATTTAAACTGTAATTTAAAATAGAAAATATGATAAAATGTTCTATTTCTCAGATAATAGTCATCATAAATAATGTATACATACAGTAATAGCTGTGCTTAGTCCACAAAAATGAAATAAACCAATCAAAATTAGTTACTTGTGCTGCTTCAATAAAGCAGGCCCCGTATTTTTAAAGTCAGATATACACATCTGATTGTGACTGTATATATGATGTGTACAAAGGAATCTCTTATATACACTAAATAACATGCTGTAAGTATTAAGACTGATGTGTAGCCGTGTCTCTAATAGAGATGGTCAATGAGATGGAAATAATTCTGCATTGATTCTGATTTATGCAAATGTACGCACTCTCTTTGCTCATGAAATCAAATAATTTGATATGTTGTTAAAATTTGGTTTGGTGACTATGAATTTAATGGTACCTGAGAAGGATGAAAAGAAAAGTTTTATACATACCTGGGGCTTCTTCCAGCCCCCTTCAGGCTAATCAGTCCCTCACTGTCCACCTCTACCACCTGGATCTTCTGCTATTGAGTCCTGGTAATTCAGCCAGTCAGCTCAGTCCGGCCGCATGCCGCTTCCACAGCCAGGAGTGTTCTGCACCTGTGCAATAGTGCTGCGCAGGTGTAGTACGCTCCCGGCGGCAGAGTGTGTGCATGCGCACTACACCAGACTGGCTCAAGTACCTGGACTCATAGCAGAAGATCCAGGTGGCGGAGGAGAACAGCGAAGGACTGATTAGCCTGAAGGGGGCTGGAGGAAGCCCCAGGTATGTATAAAACTTTAATTTCATCTGTCTCAGGTTTACTTTGTTACACAGTAGTACTATACTCTACATATGCACTTCCCACAGAGCTGCAGGGAATCCACTGAGAATGTTGTGCACATTGAACACAGAGGTGTTGTCTATCACCCATAAACCTGGTTCAGATTGTGCATGAAGAATGTGTAATAGAGGAAGAATCCCCTTAGTCCCCTGCAGAGTACATGCACATCACTCTTACATGTACCCACAGTTACATTGCCTAGGGCCTGATAGATATTCTTTGTTCCGGTCTGTACCTTTTTACAAGTACTCTTACCAAGGACTAGTTTTAGTCTATGACTAAAGGGAATAATTATGGCAGTCTCCATATCCTTCTCACTTCAGTTGTCTTTTTCCTAATTCCTAAGCGTTGGCAGTTAAGAGACGAATTTCATGTTACATACTTTCAATCAACAAGATTGTAATATGCAAATTAGAGGAGTCTGAGTCGGTGGAATCCTAAACTGAGGAGTCTGAGTCGGTGGATTTTTGTACCGACTCCACAGCCCTGGTTCACACTATGGCCTTTATTCAATTCACATTTTTTCCTAAGGCCTCTTTCAGACTGAGGACTGAACTGCATGCTTGCTGAGAAGTTCAGTCTTCCGTCTGCAATTTAAATGCAATCGAATTGTAGCTGTAGTAACACCACACGTGTCAAACGCTGACACACGGTGACGTTACAGGGCAGCAGAAGACAGTAATATGTTGTCTAACTCCATGGGTGGGCCGTCTGTCTAGTGCCAGTACTGAGCGCTAACATGCTCCAGGCCAGTACAGAAGAGCAGCTAACAGACAGTGAATTCACCGCCTGTCAGCGCATACGAGAGATAACGGCGCTGGAGACTTGGGCGCAGGATTCAGCCGGTATATGGCTGATCCTGCTTCTGCACAAGTCTGGGCCATATTAAATACTATTCCCCCTCCAGGCCGCCATTGATGGTGGGGAATGAAATAATTCGGCTTCCAGCTATTGCTGGAAGCCGAATTATTCTGTTTTAAAAGTAACTTCAGCTCCGTCTTCTGACGGCGCTGAAGTTACTCCCTGTGCCTGCTATATCCGTAATTCCTATTACGGCCTATGGTGGCTCCGGCTGCGCCCAAATCTCCTGTGCTGCGCCCAGATCTCCTGCGCTGGCTTCAGCGTGTTCGCTGTCAGCTGCTTGTGTGCAGGGCCGCCATCAGAAATTTTGGGCCCCTCACACATCATGGGTGGTGCACTAGTATAGGTTAGCCATTGCCCCCAGTATAGGTAGCAGGCTATAGGTGCCCCAGTATAGGTAGCCAGGTATAGGTGGTGTCCCACTATAGGTAGCCAGGTATAGGTGGTGCCCCAGTATAGGTAGCTAGGTATAGGTGGTTCCAGGCGCAGTATAGGTAGCCAGGTATAGGTTGTGGCCCAGTATAGGTAGCCTGTAGCCAGATATAGGTGGTGCCCCAGTATAGAAAGTCTGCTGTAGCGGGCTCACTCATCTGCTCCCCACATTCAAGCGCTGATGTCACTCTTCTCTCAGTGCTGGAACATGGTGTGCTGGTTAGTGGGCCACAGGCCTGCAGCAAGCACATGTGGCCCTTCCAGCACTTTGGGGAGAGCAGGACCCCCAGAAGCCCTGGGCCCCTCAGTGCAGTGTCAGTTGCCCCCCCCCCCCCCCCCCCTGATGGCTGCCCTGCTTGTGTGAAAGGTGCCTAAAACATGCATGTATTTTTCATAGCATGAATAAATATGTAATTTGCATGTTCCACTCATCCTCCACGACAGGGACCATGAGGCTGCAACTCCTATCAAAGGGACAGAAAGCACAAACAATTTAAAAAGAATACTCCCACTTCCACCCCTCAGTGCTTTCCTGTACCCTTGGGATAGGAGGAAGCTGATCTTCCTAGGCTCTGTGGAGGAGTCCAAGGGTAAGGTGAGGAGATCCATTTGACCTCTTTTTGTTCTAATACTTTGACCGAAAAAGAGAAGTTTCATCTTCTAGATGTTTGAAATATGGTTTTGCTTTATTTAGAAAAGACAAATGTTTGGAGATTGGATGACAATTTATTCATACAATTTCAGGGGGCTAGAGGATACAAAGCCTCTAAGAGTACTCTTTGCAACTTACATTGGCCGTGAATCAAACCCAGGTCAACTACTTGGAAGGCAGCTATACTCACCACTATACCACCAACACCACTACATGCTGAATTTGAAGTGTGGAAGATTCCAGGGCATGGGTGGGAAGGATGAAAAGCTAGGTGGCCATGCAACCATTCCTGCTAACCTAAAGCTTACTTGTGTCTTACAACACATTGGCTTAAGACTTTACCAAATCCAATGCTCCAATATGGGGAAGCTTCTCTGTTTGCTGGTTTTTTGTTGTTTTTTTTTTAAGTGTGGTGTCACAGTTCACTCATCTCTTCAACTACAAGAAAGGCCAAGGAGTAGTCTTAGCTACTGTAATATCCATGTTACGGTAGGTCCATTATTACACGTTCTCTTACAGGGCTATGGAAACCGTTTTGCCCATGCGATCAAGCGAGGTGCAAAAATGAAATCATGCCTAGCAAAGGGTGGTTTCGATCCATCAACCTCTGGGTTATGGGCCCAGCACACTTTCACTGCACCACTCTGCTTATATTTGTATACAGTCTTCAAGTTTAAGAAGGGTACATTAGTTGAAATAGTTACACTACAATCTTTGTTTCAGCAAGGCCCTAATGACACTTTCTCTTAAAGCAGTAGGATCAGCCATACTATTCCAGGGAAAAAAATACATATATAAGTAGATAAATACTTGAGCTACTTGCATAACACATGTATTATACTGTCCACGTTTTGATTTCAGTGAATGTTATATAGTAAATGACGAGAATTCTGTTCCTGGTGGGGGCCATGTCTTTTGCCCACAGTAAAGGCTAACTCGTGATGTCATTTCTGCCCTTTATTTTTTTTCTTGTCTCCTCCAATTGCGGAGTCACCTCAGCCTTGCTTGTAAACACAAGTGAGTAGGGGATTAGGTTTCAGATAAGCAGCTAGCAGGTAGCAGGGAAATAAAGGGAAGAGGAGGAATAGATTATAAGCCGCATCTACACGCGTAGATGCGGCCGCGATGCTCCTTATCAATCGAGCTGCTGATGCGGCTCGATTGATAAGATCCGGCAGGACGGATCTTCGCACCGCCGATTCCCTGCTCGATCCCCGCGAGGGGACAATGGCAGGGAATCGTGCGGGAGATAAGCGGCGCCGGCGGGGACGAGCGGGCACGAGCGGGGAATCGAATGCGGCGCACGCGCGGCGAGCGGGGACGCGGCAGGCACGCGGAAGAGGCGATCCGGCGGCTAATCGAGCCGCCGGATCGCTTCAATGTCCCATGGTGTAAATGGGGCTTAAGATAAAAAGAACCCCCAGCATGCAATTCTTTGGCAATGACTACTAAAGAGCCAGTGCTCCTTAAGTATGTGATAACTCCAAATCATAACAGCAGAAAAAGTTTTGAAAGTTTTGAATGCAGGAATAGCATCTTTATCACTTAATGCACGCAGACCAGTTGCTGTTGAAATTTGATTTTTATGGTGACGATACCGCTTTAAGGGGCTATGACCGCCGATTGGCACATGTGGTAAAGCAAGGTGTAAAAAACAAAATACACTTAGCAGAGGATGGTTTCGATCCATCAACCTCTGGGTTATGGGCTCAGCACGCTTCCGCTGCATCACTCTGCTGCTGTACAGCAGATGCTTCGTTGTAGGAAAAAGTGAGTGAGACCGCTTAGCCGTACGTAAAAATGGGCACTCCTTTGCCTACTTCTTTCTGGCCTTTGTCATTATGAAAGGATCATAGAAAGCCGTCGCTGGGTGGGCTTGAACCACCAACCTTTCAGTTAACAGCCGAACGCGCTAACCGATTGCACCACAGAGACTGTGCATGCAGTTGCTGCTAAATTATTTTATGGGGATGTATGTGTGTCTTTTGGAGACAGGAAGTAAGTCTGCTCCAAGAAGTTTTAACGCCACTTTTTCCTACAATGAAGTACTCACTGTGGCAGTGGAGTGGTTGCAGCGTAATCGTGCTGGGCCCATAACCCAGAGGTTGATGGATCGAAACCATCCTCTGCTAGGCATGATTTCATTTTTGCACCTCGCTTTATCGCATGGGCAAAACGGTTTCCATAGCCCTGTAAGGCCTAGTGCACACCAAAACTGATAACAGATCTGCAAAACGCTAGCGGTTTTGGGAGCAGATTTCAGAACGATTCTAGGCATGTTTAGAGAGGATTTCTAAACATACCTAGTGGTTTTGGCTGCGTTTTTGTGTAGCAGATTACACAAATTGTTACAGTAAAAGCTGTACTGAACAGCTTCTGTAACAAAAACGCCTGGCAAACTGCTCTGAAGTAGCGTTTTCAGAATGGTTTGCGTCTTTCCTATCCTTTACATTGAGGCAGAAACGCCTCAGAAATCCAAAAAATGCTGCAGCCCGGGAGTTTGCGTTTCTGGAAAAAACGAGCCACTCTGGTGTGCACCATTCCATTCACTTTTATTAGCCAAGCGGTTTTCCCCCTGCAAGCGTGTAAAAAACACTGCAGAATCGCTCTGGTGTGCACCAGGCCTAAGAGAAAGTGCAATAAGGGCCCTGCCGTAACATGGATATTACGGTAGCTAAGACTACTCCTGGGCCTTTCTTGTAGTTGAAGGGATGAGTGAACTATGACACCACACTTAAAAAAAAAACAACAAAAAACCAGCAAACAGAGAAGCTTCCCCATATTGGAGCATTGGATTTGGTAAAGTCTTAAGCCAATGTGTTGTAAGACACAAGTAAGCTTTAGGTTAGCAGGAATGGTTGCATGGCCACCTAGCTTTTCATCCTTCCCACCCTTGCCCTGGAATCTTCCAGACTTCAAATTCAGCATGTAGTGGTGAGCATAGCTGCCTTCCAAGCAGTTGACCTGGGTTCGATTCCTGGCCAATGTATGTGAGCTTGCTTTTGACATCCTACAAATCCCTGGAAAACAAGACAAAACAAGGGAGGAGAGAAAGATTGAGAGAGGGATTTTATTTTTTAATCAATTTCGGATCTGGATATCTGCAATATCTACGGATATCTGTGTTATGCGTCCAAATATCCGCAGATAGCTATTCGGAATTTTTTTAAAAATCCGGAATTCGAATTGGATGGCATAAAAAAGTTTGGATATCCGGGTTACCCGGATATCCGGAATCCGGATGAGCATCCTTGCTAACTCAGGTGAGAATGTTGATGAGCACAAGGCTGGAGATCATTATGTCAGGCTGATTGGGTTAGAATGGCAGACTTGACATGTTAAAAGCAGGGTGATGCTTGAAATCATTGATCTTCCATTGTTAACCATGGTGACCAGCAAAGAAACGCATGCAGCCATCATTGCGTTGCATAAAAATGGCTTCACAGGCAAGGATATTGTGGCTGCTAAGATTGCACCTAAATCAACAATTTTATAGGATAATCAAGAACTTCAAGGAAAAAGGTTCAATTCTTGTTAAAGTGAATGTTTACCGGTTAAAAAAAGAAAAAGTCTGATACTCACCTAAGGAGAGGGAAGGCTCGGTCCTAATGAGCCTTCCCTCTCCTCTCCCGGTGCCCGGTCCCGCGCAGGATCCCCCGTGGCAGTATTCGACCAGTTCGGTCAAATACTGCCACTTCCGCATGCCGAAAGGACCTTTCGGAAGCCTTCGGGAGCACTCGGGCTCCCGATGACGCGGCCGCTCCATACTACGCATGCGAGAGCGTCCTCTATGATGAGCTAGCGCGTACGTAGTATGGAGCGGCCCGTCTTCGGAAGCCCGAGTGCTCCCGAAGACCTCCGAAGTTCCTGCGGCGGTGGACGCGAACGGGGGAGCCAGCGCAGCACCGAGGGCACCGGGAGAGGAGAGGGTAGGCTCATTAGGACCGAGCCTTCCCTCTCCTTAGGTGAGTATAAGACTTATTTTTTTAACCGGTACCCATTGGCTTTAAGAAGGCTTCAGAGCATCCAAGAAAGTCTAGCAGGCGCCAGAATCGTCTCCTAAAGAGGATTCAGCTGCAGGATCGGAGTTCAACCAGTGAAGAGGTTGCTCAGGAATGGCAGCAGGCAGGTGTGAAAACTTCTGCATGCACAGTGAGGCGAAGACTTTTGGAAGTTGGCCTGGTGTCAAGAAGGGCAGCAAAGAAGCCACTTCTCTCCCAAAAAAACATCAGGCTGGAAACCTTCTAGGAGCGAATTGTAATCGCTAGTGATTTGAAAAAGCTCTTGCTAATGCAATGCTATGGGGGATTTTTATAAAATCCCATCACTCAAGTGGGAGCACATTACATTAGCAAGAGTTTTCAAATTGCAAAGCGCTCCGAAAATCGCTCCTAGTGGGTTTCTGGCCTCAGGGACAGATTGATCTTCTGCAGAAAGTATAGTAAATGGACTGTTGAGGACTGGGGCAAAGTCATATTCTCTGATGGAGCCCCTTTCCGATTGTTTGGAGCATCTGGAAAAAGGCTTGTCAGGAGAAGAAAAGGTGAGCACTACCATCAGTCCTGTGTCATGCCTACAGTAAAGCATCCTGAGACCATTCATGTGTGGGGTTGCTTCTCATCCAAGGGAGTGAGCTCACTCACAATTTTGCCAAAAACACAGCCATGAATAAAGAATGGTACCAAAACTCCCTCCAACAGAAACTTCTTCCAACAATCCAACAACAGTTTAGTGAAGAACAATGCATTTTCCAGCACGACGGAGCGCTGTGTCATAAGGCAGAAGTGATAACTAAGTGGCTCGGGGTCCAAAACGTTGAAATTTTGGGTCCATGGCCTAGAAACTCCCCAGATCTTAATCCCATTGAGAACTTGTGGTCATTCCTCAAGAGGTGGGTGAACACACACAAACCAACTAATTCTGAGAAACTCATAGAAGTGATTATGAAAGAATGGGTTGCTATCAGTTAGGATTTGGCCCAAAAGTTGATTGAGAGCATGCCCAGTCAAATTGCAGAGGTCCTGAAAAAGAAGGGCCAACACGGCAAATACTGACTCTTTGCATAAATCTCATGTAATTGTCAATAAAAGCCTTTGAAATGTATGAAGTGCTTATAATTATATTTCAGTACATCACATAAACAACTGAAACAAAGATCTAAAAGCAGTTTAGCAGAAAACTTTGTGAAAAACAATATTTTCGACAGTCTCAAAACTTTTGGCCAGGACTGTAGTGTGAACTCACAATAAATGGTAGAGGGACAGTCCAAAGCCTTGTACACGTGCTTAATGAAACTAAATAATGACAGAATTTAGCATGTGTACAGTGGCCAGTGATCATCCCGGCAGATTGATTCAGCAGTGAACAATGTTCTCCCCACTCAACGAGCCCGTCGCATGATCTCCTTTGCATGCCACTCCATGAGCTTCCCTCTCGCATAGCAACAGAACACTGCTAGCCCGCAGGCTATAGTGTCAGCCTTGCAATGTAGCCTGAGGGATCAAGCCCAATCTCTGCCAAGCAACATGCCTCGTATGTATGTACAAGGCTTAAAGTGAACCTGAACTCTTGCACAGGACAGTCGGAAAACGGAGAGGAATGCACCCTGTATGTATTTAGAGAGTTTGGCCTGTCTAATTCCCTGTCATCTGTGACTAATCACTACTGTAATTTGTGTCAGCTCAGGAATCTACTCTGCCAAGGGAGAGCTGCTAAATTGTAAACACAGGATGTTAAACCTATGGCTGCTTCCATGAAAGCAGGAAGTAGACACACTGCAGAATTATTGCAGGATTTGTATCAGCTGTAACAAAGAAATGTTTTTCTTTAAAGGAGAACTGTAGTGAGAGGTATATGGAGGCTGCCATATTTATTTCCTTTTAAGCAATACCAGTTGCCTGGCTATTCAGCTAATCCTCTGCCTCTAATACTTTCAGCCATAGGCCCTGAACAAGCATGCAGCAGATCAGGTGTTTCTGACAAATTTAGACAGATATGACAAGATTAGCTGCATGCTGGTTTCTGGTGTGATTCAGACACTTCTTTAGGCAAATAGACCATCAGGGCTGCCAGGCAACTGGTATTGCTTAAAAGGAAATAAATATGGCAGCCTCCATATCCCTCTCACTACAGTTCTCCTTTAAAGCGACACCCATGCTAACCTAGAAATAAAAAACGCATATATAAGTAGATAAATACTACTTCTACTTACATAACAGATGTATTGTGCTATCCACATAATGATTCCTGTGAATTTTATAAAGGAAAAGCAAAAAATCGTATTCTAGGCAGTGGCCATCTTGCCAAGCTAATGCTGACATCATATCCTCCCTGACTCTCTTTTTTTCCCCCCTTCCTTCTTTTGCTCATTGTGTATTCATTAGCTGCCCTCCTCCCAGAGTCTTCAGACACTCCCACTGAGGTGTATACTCACAACTGCACTGTCCCGGGGAAAAATCTGAATTGGACGCAAAGCAGCGTTTTAAGGGCAGACATCACATCGAATGCTAAATTGCAGGCTTAAAGTGCTTTAAAACATCTTGCATATGTGTACATCAATCAGGGAGTGTAATTAGAGTACTGCTTCACACTGACACACCAAACTCAGTGTGTAACGCACCGCAAACAGCTGTTTGTGTAGTGACAGCCGTGCTGGACTGGTGCGCACCATGGCCAGAGTGCAGGCCGTGGTGGTTTTCAAGCCCATATGGTCGCCGGGCTGTGGTAGCTCAATGATAACAACAGTGACTGTCCAGCTGATCAAATTTGGTCTGACCACAATGAAGCAATGACCTTATTATCTTGGGTGTGCCAACCCCCAAGACACTCATATAGCTGGCGGTCATTGCTTCATTGTGATACGCAAGCCCCTTCACCACTGCAAGGTAATGATCACGAAGGGGAATGGGCACATGTACATGCTAGAAAAATTAGGCAGGCAAGTACACGCACCAGAAAAATTATTATATTGGCCGCTGTTAGCAAATTCAGGAATCCGCCTGGAGTCCTGGACCCTATTGGTGGTGGCGGAGAAGGCAGTCAAACGGCCTGCAGGCAGAGGTGCTGTGTGGGGAGCGACTTAGTCTTGGGGCAGGCAGCCAGTCACACGGCGTGCAGGCAGAGATGGTGTGTGTGTGTGGGGACTGACTTAGTCTTTGGGCAGGCAGTAGCCATTCGGGATCCATGCCTTATTCATTTTGATAAAGGTGAGGTACTGAACACTTTTGTGACTTAGGCGACTTCTCTTCTCAGTGACAATGCCTCCAGCTGCACTGAAGGTCCTTTCTGACAGGACGCTTGAGGCAGGGCAATACAGAAGTTGGATGGCAAATTGGGACAGCTCTGGCCACAGGTCAAGCCTGCGCACCCAGTAGTCCAAGGGTTCATCACTGCTCGCAGTGTCTACATCCACACTTAAGGCCAGGTAGTCGGCTACCTGTCGTTCCAGGCGTTGGTGGAGAGTGGATCCGGAAGCGCTAAGGCGAGGCGTTGAACTAAAGAATGTCCGCATGTCCGACATCACCATGAGATCACTGGAAAGTCCTGTCCTTGCCTGCGTGGACATGGGGGGAGGATTACTGGCAGTGGTACCTTTATTGCGTTGTGCTGTGACATCACCCTTATACGCATTGTAAAGCATACTTGCCAGCTTGTTCTGCATGTGCTGCATCCTTTCTGCCTTCTGGTGAGTTGGTAACATGTCTGCCACTTTGTGCCTATACCGAGGTGTGACGAACATTACGGAAAGTCGTGCGCAAAATCGCCAACGATTTTCGTATGGTCCAGCCATTACTGTCAGTGTTGTGTAACTGTACAAACAAATGCCCTTCCTTTCTCTTTCCCCCTCTGAGAGCATTGCAGAGAGTACAGTGACCTTCCCCCCACATCCTGTGTCAGGAAAGAATGTCACAAGTGGCTCGCTTCCCTGGGAAGCAGCCATTTGGTCACTCAGCTCATCTCCACCAAACCAGCTCAAACTGGTTGAGATTCAAATTTCCCTCCAAGCTCATAGCTTCACACAATGGGAACATTTACTTTATTAATAATTCAAAATAGGTTTGGCACAGCAAGACCAAAATTACATTTTCTGATACCTAGGAAACAGTTCTATCGTTCACCTAAAGTGCACGTTTCTAGCTATCAGGAATCCATATAGAAACCACTTTATCCGGCCTGCGTAGAGCGAATGCGACAGACTAGGCAAGCATAGCCTCGTTTAATAGAGGGTCGCGAGCCGTTTACGAATATAGTCTCGAATTTGCGATACACTAATCTTGGGCCGAGTCACACAAATTATTAATAAATTGGTACATTTCTTGCTCTAAGTCTGAGGGTGGCAACCTGGCTTCTAGGAGATAACCCTGGCTTAAACACACCTACTTTCCAGGTAGTGACAGCCCCAAACTCAGGTCCTATAAAAGGGGGGCGGGACCAAACCTGCGAAGTTCTTCAATTTCCATCTACCAGGGAAGTCCAGACATGTGCTCACGGAGAACCGGGCGCATGTTGTGTACAAAGGACTTTTAACCTGAATGCCTACTTTTAAACTGGACTATTTTCTTCATGCTTCAAATGGACTGCTCAGCTAACTAAGTAAGAACTTTCTGAGTTTATTCCTTTTTATTTTTAAGCTCTGTGTTTATGTGGTAATAGGTGTATATAACTGTATGTAATGCATTTTTGTTATTAAACGTTTAAAAATCGTTTAGCGGTTATGACCTGTTGCTGAACATACACAATCGTACCTATTCTCCTGAAATCGCTACCCTGTGTTTAATAGAAGTATACACTTATAACCCGTATGCGAGAACCCGGCCCATATATAACGGTCTGACCCAGGTTCTTGCATACTGCTGAGGGTTAATAGAGCGTTCTCCAAGTCCTAGTAAAATTACAGTAGCGGGCTGTGTAACTCGCTTGGTGGCAGATCTTTGAATTGTATGTGTGTGGGGAATCGGTTGGTATCAGAACGCTCCCTTCGCGAGTCAGTTCATCAAATTGCGAACGCGGGTTACCCTTCGTGATGAACAAATGACCGTGTGAGAGGATTTCTGACGCTGATCGACTGACCCACCCGCAGACCGGCCTTGCGGTCTGTGACATTGTTTGGCAGCTTATTGGGATTTGTGTATGTTTAGAACATTAACGGCAACGTTATTTGATTAACCTGCCAGAACAGATCAAAAATCTGTGGTCGATAACCGGTGCATTACCATTTATATAGACTAAACGTGTAGCACAGAGTTCCCCCCCAATCTCTTTTGCTATCCTATCTTTTATTTGGCAAAAATGGCTGCAGCAAGATACAAGAAAATGTCAGTGGCAGACCTAGTAAACTTGTGTGAGGAAAGAGGCATTGTGACTTATAGAAAAAAGAAAGCGCAATTGATCGACGACTTGTTGCGACTGAATACCTAGCCGGAGCAGATGCTGGGAGAGCACACTCCTGGTTCAGACGGTGCTGTAACTGGGGCAGAGGAAAGTGAGCGGTTGGAGCAAAGCAACCCACTTCCAGACCCAGAGGAAAACGGGGCCACGTCTGAACCAGTCGCTGTAACTGCTGAGGAGCAAGGTGGCCGGCAGGAGCCCGCCCATGCCAACCTGTTCTGTGTTCCTGATGCTGGAATGCAACCTGGATTACAAAGGCTGTTGGAGACAAATCCTGAGCTGTACATGCAGATTGTCAGAGAAAACGCTGACAGAGCAGAACGAGACGCTGACCGTTTAGAACGCCAGGCGGAACGGGAATCTTCATAACGCCGGTGGCGGGCCGAGCAAGTAGCGGAAAGAGAGGAGAGAGAAGCCGCACGCAGACATGACCTTGAAATGGCCAGACTGCGAGCACCAGGCCAAAATCCCTCGCAAAGTGCTCCGGAAACCCGGCCCACAGCAAGCCCGTTTGGGACTCCAAAGTTTAAGTTCCCAGAAATGGAGAAGGGAACCGACCCGGACACTTACTTACACTCCTTTGAAAAGACTTGTCGTCAGCATCATCTGCCCCAGGAGCAGTGGGCGAGATATCTGACACCCAACTTGCGGGGCAAAGCGCTTGAGGCGTTTGTGGACTTACCCGCTGAGAAAGACAATGACTATGAGGCGATAAAAGCTGCAATTATCGCCAAATACCAGCTGACCCCAGAGGTCTATCGCAAAAAGTTTCGCTCCCTGCAGAAAGGCCACACCGACTCTTACACCGACCTGGAGAGTCGCCTGCTGACTGTGTTCAGGCAGTGGTCGCGGGGCATCAAAAAAGACTCTCACCAAGGTCTGGAGGACCTCATCGTACAGGAGCAGTTGCTGAACTGCTGCACTCCAGATGTCCGGCAGTTTGTCTTGGAGCGGAAGCCTGAATCCGCCAAAGCTGCCGCAGAACTTGCAGACACTTTTGTGGCCACCCGTGTACCGGACAGCCGCAAACCTCCAGCCCAGAGCTGGAAAGGGGGGAGACCTATGCAACCCAGCTCTCCTCCCCCTGCTAACCGTGGGAATCGGGAATATAGTCTCGAATTTGCAATACACTAATCTTGGGCCGAGTCACACAAATTATTAATAAATTGGTACATTTCTTGCTCTAAGTCTGAGGGTGGCAACCTGGCTTCCAGGAGATAACCCTGGCTTAAACACACCTACTTTCCAGGTAGTGACAGCCCTAAACTCAGGTCCTATAAAAGGGGGGCGGCACCAAACCTGCGGAGTTCTTCAATTTCCATCTACCAGGGAAGTCCAGACATGTGCTCACGGAGAACCGGGGCGCATGTTGTGTACAAAGGACTTTTAACCTGAATGCCTACTTTTAAACTGGACTATTTTCTTCATGCTTCAAATGGACTGCTCAGCTAACTAAGTAAGAACTTTCTGAGTTTATTCCTTTTTATTTTTAAGCTCTGTGTTTATGTGGTAATAGGTGTATATAACTGTATGTAATGCATTTTTGTTATTAAACGTTTAAAAATCGTTTAGCGGTTATGACCTGTTGCTGAACATACACAATCGTACCTATTCTCCTGAAATCGCTACCCTGTGTTTAATAGAAGTATACACTTATAACCCGTATGCGAGAACCCGGCCCATATATAACGGTCTGACCCAGGTTCCTGCATACTGCTATGGGTTAATAGAGCATTCTCCAAGTCCTAGTAAAATTACAGTAGCGGGCTGTGTAACTCGCTTGGTGGCAGATCTTTGAATTGTATGTGTGTGGGGAATCGGTTGGTATCAGAACGCTCCCTTCGCGAGTCAGTTCATCAAATTGCGAACACGGGTTACCCTTCTTGATGAACAAATGACCGTGTGAGAGGATTTCTGACGCTGATCGACTGACCCACCCGCAGACCGGCCTTGCGGTCTGTGACACGAGGGTCTAGTAGTGTGGCCACCCAGTACAGCTCATTCCCCTTGAGTTTTTTTTTGTACGGGGGTCCCTCAACAGGCTGGACAGCATGAAAGACGCCATCTGCATAAAGTTGGATCCAGACATACCTCAGTGACATCAGGTAAGTCCTCCTCCTCCTCCTCCTCCCCCCAGCCATGAACAATACCACAGGAACGTCGAGCAGCACAAGCCCCCTGTGACGCCTGCTGCGGTTGTTCTTCTGCTGCTGCCTCCTCCTCCAAAGAAACACGTTCCTCATCATCCGAGTCTGACTCCTCTTCCCCACACGACTCTTCCTCCTCCTCCACCCTCTGTGCTGCCACAGGTGTTGAGGAAACATCTGGTTCTGATGAAAATTGCTCCCACGACTCTTCCTGCCGTAACTGTTCCTCTTCACGCTCCTCCACAGCTTGATCCACCACTCTACGCACGGCACGCTCCAGGAAGTAAGCGTTGCGGATCAAGTCGCTGATGGTGCCTTCACTGCCACTCATCAGGTTGGTCACCTCCTCAAACGGCCGCATGAGCCTGCATGCATTTCGCATCAGTGTCCAGTTGTTGGGCCACAACATCCCCATCTCTCCAGATTGTGTCCTTCTACTGTAATTGTACAGGTACTGGGTGACTGCTTTGTCCTGTTCTAGCAGGCGAGAGAACATGACCAGGGTCGGGCTATCACATATCAATCGTCTCCCCGGCAAGTTGTTTCTCTGCTGAATGTCCGCAAAGCGTGCCATGGCCGTGTAAGACTGCCTGAAATGCCCACACAACTTCCTGGCCTGCTTCAGGACGTTCTCTAAGCCTGGGTACTTTGACACAAATCTTTGAATGACTAGATTCAGCACATGCCATGCAGGGTACATGTGTCAGCTTTCCCAAATTCAAAGCGGAAAGGAGATTGCTGCCGTTGTCACACGCCACGTTGCCGATCTCCAGCTGGTGTGAGGTCAGCCACTGATCCACCTGTTTGTTAAGAGCAGCCAGGAGAGTTGGTCCAGTGTGACTCTCCGCTTTGAGGCAAGACATGTCTAATATGGCGTGACACCGTCATACCTGGCATGCAGCATAGGCCCTGGGGAGATGGGCTGTGTAGCTGGAAAGGAGATGGCAGCACCAGTAGAGTTGAACTGCCACTCAGCCAAGGAGGAGGAGGATGACAGCGAAGAGGATGTAGGAGGTGGCAGGAGGCCTTCCTGCAAGCCGTGGAGGTGTCAGAAGTTGGTCCGCTGCACAGCCACGTACTCCCTGCTTGTCAGCGGTCACCTGGTTGAACCAATGAGCTGTGTAAGTAATGTACCTGCCCTGACAGTGCTTGGCAGACCAGGCATCCGTGGTCAGATGGACCCTTGACCCAAGGCTGTGCGCCAGAGATGACACCACTTGCCTCTCAACTTCACGCTACAGTTTGGGTTTCGCCTTTTTAGAGAAATAATTGCAGCCTGGTATCTTCCACTGCGGGGTCCCAATGGCCACAAATTTACGGAAGGCCTCAGAGTCAACCAGCTTGTATGGTAACAGCTGGCGAGCTAACCGTTCCGTCATTCCAGCTGTCAGACGCAGGGCAAGAGGGTGACTGGCAGAAATTGGCTTCTTCCGCTCAAAGATTTCCTTCACGGACACCTGGCTGCTGAGGGCAGAGGAACAGGAACCGCTCAAGGGCAGAGGCGGAGTGGAGGAGGGTGGCTGTGAAGGTGCGAGGTAGAAAGTGGCTAAAGATGCTGCACCTGAAGAAGGAAGAGGAGAAGGAGGGTGGCTTTTCTTTTGTGTGCTGCTTTTGCTCAGGTGCTCTTCCCATTGCTGTTTGTGCCTTTTTCTCCAGGTGCCTTCGTAAGGCACGTGTCTCTACGTGAGTGTTGGCCTTTCCACGGCTCAATTTTTGGAGGCAGAGAGAACAGATGGCATTGCTCCGATCTGAGGCAGACACACAAACATTTTTCCAAACCGCTGAGCCCCCCTGGGGTGATGGCACTATGGTGGCCTCAGCAGCTGACGTTGAAGGGCATGTTGGCTTGCTGTCCATAGGTGGCGATACATGGCGCCGGACACTGCCACCAGCTGTTTCTGAGGATGAGCTCCCCCTTGCTTCCTTCAGGAACTCGTCTCCTCCTACTCCTCTCTGACTCCCCCTCTGAACTGTCCCCTTGGTCATCTTGTCTCTTAGGAACCCATGTGGGATCCGTATCATCATAATCATCCTGCCCAGCTTCGCTTGTCTCAGACAACTCCAAAACTGCACCAACAGCAGGTACTTCATCATCCTCCTCACACGTTACGTCCATAGTGTCACCGCCTAACTCGGACATATGAGGTGGTGTAACTTGCTTAGCGCCTTCATCTGGTTGTAACAACAATGGCTGTGCATCAGTGATTTCCCCACCAAATAACTCCTGCGGAGTGTCAAATGCAGCGGAAGTGGTTCTAGTAGTAGTGCTGGTGGCTGCGGAATGAGGTGTTCTGTGTTAAATAGTCAACCACGTCCTGACAATCTTGGGAGTTGATGGGACGCGCCTTCTTCCGAGCACTGTACTTGGGGCCAGGGCCGCACGAAATCGCATCAACACGACCTCGCACAGACCTGCCGGGTGGCCTTCCTCTGGGTCTGCCTCTACCTCTACCTGTTTTGTCTGTTGTGTCCACATCGGGGGGGGGGGGGGGGGGGGAATGAAGTGAAAGGTATGCACTGATTTGACTAATACAATGTGCAGTCACACAGGTGCAGTAACAGGTATGCACAGAGTGGTATATCACACTGCGTGCACTCACTTAGGTAGGTGGGTGCACTGAACACAACAGGTAGGTATATGCAATGATGAGGTGGGTTCACGCAACACAACAGGTAAGTATATGCAGTGATGAGGTGGGTTCACTCAACACAACAGGTAGGTATATGCAGTGATGAGGTGGGTTCACTGAACACAACAGGTAGGTATATGTAGTAATGGGTATTGGCACCTGTCACACACACACAGTTAGTCTCTGAATGTGCTGGGCCTGGCAGTGGCACACACACAGTATGAATTATCAAGGCTGTCTATGCAACACAAGTGCCAGTGGGACACACAGGAAAAAAAAAATAACAAGAACAAGATTAGCTCTCAAAAGAGCTGTTGTGGGGTGCTATTTTAGCAATAAGAATCAGCCAGGAGCAAGCTAAAAAGCCTACAAGAGCCTAACTAATCCTTCCCTATGAGAGTCTGTCACCAGCTGTCCCTTCTCTCACTACTGCAGGCACACGAATGAGTGTAATGGCCGGCGGGGCCTGCCTTTTATAAGGGGAGGGGGAGTGGCTCCACGAGGGAGTGTAGCCTGATTGGCTACAATGTGCCTGCAGACTGTGATGTAGAGGGTCAAAGTTGACCATAATGGAGCATTATGGGGGCGAACTGAACTTCCGGGGGCGAACAGTTTGGGCCATCTCTACTCTTTTTGGCACTAGGGCCAGTGCTCCTAAAGTATGTGATAACTACAAACCATAACAGCAGAAAAAGTTTTGCAAGTTTTGAATGCAGGATTAACATCTTTATCACTTATTACACTCAGACCAGTTGCTGTAGAAATTTGATTTTTATGCTGACAATACCGCTTTAAAGTTAACCTAAACTGAGACGGATATGGATTTTTCCTTTTAAAATAATACCAGTTGCCTGACTCTCCTGCTGATCCTGTGTCTCTTAATACTTTCAGCCACATCCCCTGAACAAGCATGCAGATCAGGTGCTCAGACTGAAGTCAGACTGGATTAGCTGCATGCTTGTTTCAGGTGTGTGATTCAGCCAATACTGCAGCCTAAAGAGATCAGCAGGACTGCCAGGCAACTGATATTGTTTAAAAGGAAAAAATTCATATCCCTCTCAGTTTAGGTTCCCTTTAAATCGGACCTGAACTCAGAACTTCCTCTCTGCTCTAAAAGTTACACACTTCAATGCTGAGATCATTGTTTTCAATCCATGCAATAAATCTATCTTTTTGATTGAATAAGATACATTTTGCCAGGGCTGTGGAGTCGGTTCAAAAATCCACCGACTCCGACTCCTCAGTTTAAGATTCCACCGACTCCTCGACTCCGACTCCTCTAATTTGCATATTACAATTTTGTTGATTAACAGTATGTAACGTGAAATTCGTCTCTTAACTGCCAACGCTTTGGAATTTTACAAGACAACTGAAGTGAGAAGGATATGGAGACTGCCATATTTATTCCCTTTAGTCATAGACTAAAACTAGTCCTTGGTAAGAGTACTTGTAAAAGGTACAGACCAGAACAAAGAACATCAGGCCCTAGGCAATGTAACTGTGGGTACATGTAAGAGTGATGTGCAGGTACGCTGCAGGGGAATAAGGGGATTCTTCCTCTTTCACATTCTTCATGTACAATCTGAACCAGGTTTATGGGTGACAGGCAACACCTCTCTGTTCAATGTGCACGACATTCTCAGTGGATTCCCTGCAGCTCTGTGGGGAGTGCATATGTAGATTATAGTACTACTGTGTAACAAAGTAAACCTGAGACAGATGAAATTAAAGTTTTATACATACCTGGGGCTTCCTCCAGCCCCCTTCAGGCTAATCAGTCCCTCGCTGTCCTCCTCCACCACCTGGATCTTCTGCTATGAGTCCAGGTACTTGAGCCAGTCTGGTGTAGTGCGCATGCACACACTCCGCCGCCGGGAGTGTACTACACCTGCGCTGCACTATTGCGCAGGTGCAGAATGCTCCTGGCTGTGGAAGCGGCGCGTAGCCAGACTGTGCTGACTGGCTGAATTACCAGGACTCCTAGCAGAAGATCCATTTGGTGGAGGTGGACAGCGAGAGACTGATTAGCCTGAAGGGGGCTGGAAGAAGCCCCAGGTATGTATAACACTTTTCTTTTCATCCGTCTCAGGTACCCTTTAATTTGTTGTCACCAAACCAAATTTTAACAACATATCAAATTATTTGATTTCATGAGCAAAGAGTACATTTGCATAAACCAGCATCAACGCAGAATTATTTCCATCTCATTGACCATCTCTATTAGTGACACGGCTACACATCAGGCTTTATTCTTACAGCATAGACGTTATTTAGTATATATAAGAGATTCCTGTGTACACATCATATATACCAGGGGTCTCAAACTGGCGGCCCGCGGGCCATTTGCGGCCCTCGTTACATTGATTTGCGGCCCGCGCCGGCAAGACACTGAAGCAAACTACTTTTGTTCGCTTCAGTGCTCCCATAGTTAATCCGCCTGTCCCCGCCGCAAAATGAGGGCTACAGAGCCCCCAATTCCCCCAGGGGGCAATTCGCCTGCATTTCCTGGAAGGGGCAGAGCTTTCAGCTTCAGCTCTACCCCTCCTGACGTCATTCGCGGTGGATCGCCGCCTCTGCCCGCCCCTCTGTGAAGGAAGAGTGAGAGGGGCGGGCAGAGGCGGCGATCCGCTGCGATTGACGTCAGGAGGGGCAGAGCTGAAGCTGAAAGCTCTGCCCCTTCCAGGAAATGCCGGACAGATTGCCCCCCCCGGGGGAATTGGGGGCTCTGCAGCCAGGGGCGGCGCCACGCTGGGGCTTACCCAGGCTTCAGCTCCGGCTGGCGCATCATTAGCCCGTATTGAAGCCCCCCGGAAGCTCAGCTAGACAGCCAGGCAGAGGCAGGCAGTACTCAGAACTTAAGTCGGAACTCCAACGAGACAAGGTGGATGCAGGGTGCGGTGGGTAGGTGTCCTCCTGACTCCTGTCCTGTAGCCAGCCAACTTCCAAATTGTTTTTTTGCCCTCCTGTGCTGAGCGGCCTAGCAGCACCAGCAGCAGGCACCACCACCAACCACCATCAGGCCTGCCTGACTCTGAGTGAGCACTCCCCTGGACTGGTAACGCTGTCTCTTATGTGCATTTACTGGGGTAACAATGTCTCCTATATGCATTTACTGGGGTAACGCTATCTGTCATTACGAGCAGTAACTGGTGAAAAGCTGTCTCTTATGTGCATTTACTGGTGAAACGCTGTCTGTCATGATGTGCATTTACTTCATATTTTTTTTTATGCAACTACATTAGTTAGCCCCGCCCACATGATGTCATGACCACGCCCATTTTGCGGCCCAGCCTCATCCTGACTTTGCCTCCTGCGGCCCCCAGGTAAATTGAGTTTGAGACCCCTGATATATACTGTACAGTCACAATCAGATATGTATAGCAGACTTTAAAAATACGGGGACTGCTTTATTGAAGCAGCACAAGTAACTAATTTTTATTGGTTTATTTCATTTTTGTGGACTGAGCACAGCTATTACTGTATATATACATTATTTTTAATGACTATTATCTGAGAAATAGAACATTTTATTATATTTTCTATTTTAATTACAGTTACAAATTTATTAGGAGTCGGAGTCGGTGCATTTTTTCCCGGCTCCGACTCCAGGCACCCAAAATTGCTTCGACTTCGACTCCACGACTTCGACTCCACAGCCCTGCATTTTGCTTATGCTTTTCTTCAGAGAATAGCTTTTCCAAGAGAATATAAGTACTTTTGCCACAGTGCTTTTTCCTTTCAACTATGTAATCTTGTTGTTTATCTTAATCAGACAAACCTACAAGATAAGGATTACCTATTTTGCAATGTGTCAAAATCTTCAAAAGAAGTCAGGCTGTTCAGTACTCTAATGCTGGGAATACACGTTTCGTTTTTGCCTTCGTTTTTGCCTTCGATTCGTTCAGTAAACGAATCGAAGGTTGAAAACGTATGTGAAAATAGTGATAATCTCATCATAGTTTCGATTAAGAGACCCCAAAAACGAACGACTAGTGATCGAACCTGTTTGATATTATCTCTCTTTATCCATCTAATCGAGCCATTGGTAGGCTTGATGGCTGTTCAGATCGATTATATATTCGTTTATGCCGTCGATTCGTAGTCCGTCCCTGTACCATTTTGCATAAATGTGGGTGTTTGTGGGCCGGCAATCCGATCGTAATGCAAGCGTGCGTCACGCGTGACGTCACTTCCAGTTCCTGTGAAAGCCCAGCTCGAGGACGAAGGCGTAGAGGAGGCAAAATGGCGTCTGAGGAGGGGGACATGGAGCATCCGTTGCCATCCGTGCAGCACACACCAGATATGGTCTCTCCTGCACCCGCTGGAGACCCTGCCAGTGCACCTGGCCTCTGTCTGCATGTGACAAGTCCTCCGGCCGAACCAACAGTGGCAGCAACGAACGGAGGTGCTGCTGCTGAAATTCCAGAAAAAGCAGGAAATCTTCCAGCACACACTGTGCCTGAACCATCCCTTCGAGCTGGTAGAACGGCATCAGCAGCGGGGCAAGCACCACCAACAAGTGAAAGGCACACAAAGGTACGTCCCTCCAAGAAGAAAGCAAAGTCTGTTGAAGTGGAGGATAGTGATGTACTCTCGGTGTGCTCTGAAGATGTCCGCGCACAGCGGCGCAAGTCGAGACGTCATCCTCAAGACAATGACACCAGCGACTCTACAGATGAGTGGTCTTCATGTCGGCGGGCAGATGCCATGCCCAAGGAGCAGGTGTTGGTGAAAAGGTTTGACATGGAGGACTATGATTGCCTGTACACTCAGGTTGCCCACCCAAATAGCCATAAAAATCTCATCATAAAACTAGTACAACAGGAGTTGTATGCAAAGTTTGGTGTGCACAAGAGCAAAGAAGCGTTGCAAAAACGCTGGTTTGATTTGAAAAGAGAGAAGGAGCGCCTGAAGGAAATTCGCAAGGAAATAAAGAAAGGTGCGTTCAATCATTCAGTGACCAATAATAATGTTTGTTGTGACAAAAGTATATTGCTGTTTTTTATCTTTCAGCACCAAATTCTTAATTTTCTGTTTACCCACTTCATTGTAGGGAAACAACGGGTAGAGACACGTGTGAGGGTATCATCTACACAGGACGAAGTCTCTGTTGTGCATACAAGTGGAGGTGAGAATCTGTATGTTGTGGTTTGTTGGACAATCCCTGTTCTATATATGCATGTGCCCTGTACCCGCATGTGCAGCCTCTGCCCGCATGTGCAGCCTGTGCCCGCATGTGCAGCCTGTGCCCGCATGTGCAGCCTGTGCCCGCATGTGCAGCCTGTGCCCGCATGTGCAGCCTGTGCCCGCATGTGCAGCCTGTGCCCGCATGTCCAGCCTCTGCCCGCATGTCCAGCCTCTGCCCGCATTTCCAGCCTCTGTCCGCATGTGCAGCCTCTGTCCGCATGTGCAGCCTCTGTCCGCATGTGCAGCCTCTGTCCGCATGTCCAGCCTCTGCCCGCATGTGCAGCCTCTGCCCGCATGTGCAGCCTCTGCCCGCATGTGCAGCCTCTGCCCGCATGTGCAGCCTGTGCCCGCATGTGCAGCCTCTGCCCGCATGTCCAGCCTCTGCCCGCATGTCCAGCCTCTGCCCGCATGTCCAGCCTCTGCCCGCATTTCCAGCCTCTGCCCGCATGTGCAGCCTCTGCCCGCATGTGCAGCCTCTGCCCGCATGTGCAGCCTCTGCCCGCATGTGCAGCCTGTGCCCGCATGTGCAGCCTCTGCCCGCATGTGCAGCCTCTGCCCGCATGTGCAGCCTCTGCCCGCATGTGCAGCCTGTGCCCGCATGTGCAGCCTGTGCCCGCATGTGCAGCCTGTGCCCGCATGTGCAGCCTCTGCCCGCATGTCCAGCCTCTGCCCGCATGTGCAGCCTCTGCCCGCATGTGCAGCCTCTGCCCGCATGTGCAGCCTCTGCCCGCATGTGCAGCCTCTGCCCGCATGTGCAGCCTCTGCCCGCATGTGCAACCTGTATGTACACACCTTGTATTTTGTAGTAAAGTTTATACTCTGTCTTACCACACCACCAGCTACCAAAAGCAAGGAGGTTCCAGTGTCCAAGCGTAAGCGGCAGGATGTTGATAAAGTGGGCATCGGAATGCATTCCTCGACTAAAATGCAATTGGATGGTAAGTAATCCAATGTCACACAACTTGCACCTACGGCTACACCTACAACCACCTTCACCCTACCCAACAGCTACTGCGAAAACACAATACCCACACAGCTCAGTCCAC
>NC_090646.1:365930575-365963075 GCF_040937935.1 Hyperolius riggenbachi
GCCAAGCACAGGGCCCCAACACTGGCCCAAGGTGGCCGCTACACATGTAGTGGGTGCTGCAGCAGAGTGCAAGGTTTTTGGCAAAGCTTCAAACCTTGCACTGTCCTGCCAAGCACAGGGCCCCAACACTGGCCCAAGGTGGCCGCTACACATGTAGTGGGTGCTGCAGCAGAGTGCAAGGTTTTTGGCAAAGCTTCAAACCTTGCACTGTCCTGCCAAGCACAGGGCCCCAACACTGGCCCAAGGTGGCCGCTACACATGTAGTGGGTGCTGCAGCAGAGTGCAAGGTTTTTGGCAAAGCTTCAAACCTTGCACTGTCCTGCCAAGCACAGGGCCCCAACACTGGCCCAAGGTGGCCGCTACACATGTAGTGGGTGCTGCAGCAGAGTGCAAGGTTTTTGGCAAAGCTTCAAACCTTGCACTGTCCTGCCAAGCACAGGGCCCCAACACTGGCCCAAGGTGGCCGCTACACATGTAGTGGGTGCTGCAGCAGAGTGCAAGGTTTTTGGCAAAGCTTCAAACCTTGCACTGTCCTGCCAAGCACAGGGCCCCAACACTGGCCCAAGGTGGCCGCTACACATGTAGTGGGTGCTGCAGCAGAGTGCAAGGTTTTTGGCAAAGCTTCAAACCTTGCACTGTCCTGCCAAGCACAGGGCCCCAACACTGGCCCAAGGTGGCCGCTACACATGTAGTGGGTGCTGCAGCAGAGTGCAAGGTTTTTGGCAAAGCTTCAAACCTTGCACTGTCCTGCCAAGCACAGGGCCCCAACACTGGCCCAAGGTGGCCGCTACACATGTAGTGGGTGCTGCAGCAGAGTGCAAGGTTTTTGGCAAAGCTTCAAACCTTGCACTGTCCTGCCAAGCACAGGGCCCCAACACTGGCCCAAGGTGGCCGCTACACATGTAGTGGGTGCTGCAGCAGAGTGCAAGGTTTTTGGCAAAGCTTCAAACCTTGCACTGTCCTGCCAAGCACAGGGCCCCAACACTGGCCCAAGGTGGCCGCTACACATGTAGTGGGTGCTGCAGCAGAGTGCAAGGTTTTTGGCAAAGCTTCAAACCTTGCACTGTCCTGCCAAGCACAGGGCCCCAACACTGGCCCAAGGTGGCCGCTACACATGTAGTGGGTGCTGCAGCAGAGTGCAAGGTTTTTGGCAAAGCTTCAAACCTTGCACTGTCCTGCCAAGCACAGGGCCCCAACACTGGCCCAAGGTGGCCGCTACACATGTAGTGGGTGCTGCAGCAGAGTGCAAGGTTTTTGGCAAAGCTTCAAACCTTGCACTGTCCTGCCAAGCACAGGGCCCCAACACTGGCCCAAGGTGGCCGCTACACATGTAGTGGGTGCTGCAGCAGAGTGCAAGGTTTTTGGCAAAGCTTCAAACCTTGCACTGTCCTGCCAAGCACAGGGCCCCAACACTGGCCCAAGGTGGCCGCTACACATGTAGTGGGTGCTGCAGCAGAGTGCAAGGTTTTTGGCAAAGCTTCAAACCTTGCACTGTCCTGCCAAGCACAGGGCCCCAACACTGGCCCAAGGTGGCCGCTACACATGTAGTGGGTGCTGCAGCAGAGTGCAAGGTTTTTGGCAAAGCTTCAAACCTTGCACTGTCCTGCCAAGCACAGGGCCCCAACACTGGCCCAAGGTGGCCGCTACACATGTAGTGGGTGCTGCAGCAGAGTGCAAGGTTTTTGGCAAAGCTTCAAACCTTGCACTGTCCTGCCAAGCACAGGGCCCCAACACTGGCCCAAGGTGGCCGCTACACATGTAGTGGGTGCTGCAGCAGAGTGCAAGGTTTTTGGCAAAGCTTCAAACCTTGCACTGTAGTGCCAAGCACAGGGCCCCAACACTGACACTGGCCCAGGGTGGCCGTTACACATGTAGTGGGTGCTGCAGCAGAGTGCAAGGTTTTTGGCAAAGCTTCAAACCTTGCACTGTGCTGCCAAGCACAGGTACACATGTACTGGGAAATTGAGGGATGAACTTAAAAACATAACTTTTTATTGAATCAAACAGACAAGACAGAAAACGATAAGCACATCATCTACAGAGCGTAGTAAAGCACAAGGCAAAAACCATGAAAACCAAAAAAAAAGAAATGCGAAACCATCTACAGTGATTGCAACATGTAGTCCAAGGGTGGCGTACTGTAATGAGCTGGCGGCATATACATGGCACGATTGTCAGAACCTTGGGAGGCACTGTAGCGCATGTTTGGTGTGGCGGATGTTGATGCAGGTGGAGTATCACCGATTGGCTCACGGTACATCATGGCAGAGTCAGAGTTGTTTCGGAACTGTGGTTGGCAGTGGTGATTCCGTGTGCTCTGACACCGTGAGCAATTTGCAAAATACAGTTCAGAGGGAGGTCCAGCCACCAACATACCATGCAACCCCTTGTACACTGTTTCGCCCATTAACATCTCGGCCACTGTGCGTTGCTCTGGAGTCATTTTGGCCAGTTGTGCACTGAGATGAACAACAAACGGATCCACCGGCGCAACAGGTCTTGGCATTACCGCACTCGCCATCTCAATCAGTCTTTTCTCTACAGCATCGGGGGAAGCACACCGTTTCCGCTTTCCTCTCTGCATGGGTGTACTGTTGCGTGGTCTGGCTTCCTGTGTGTGTGCCCTCGGGGGTGATAACGTGACATGGGGGAAACGTTGGCTGTTGTCCTGCAACATGGAGAACAAAGAAGGTAAACCAAATATAATCACACAATAAAGGAACATGATACTGTTCATTGAATAGACCACAAAAACAACAGACGCTGAAGTTCGCAAACAATAGGAACAGTCGGACCCCAATTATACATCAAAGCCACACAGTGGGTCATACATTGTATGTATTGTATTGAATTGTGCACTGCGTCATACAAATTCACAAAGTCCTTTGTGCAAAAACAATGTGTTTGTGGTGCTATACTTGGAAAGAACAATAGACATACATTCTACATATGCAAATATGCACAATGCAAAGCTTTTTCACAGACTGCAATTAATTACTGTTCTGTTGGCTGTCTATTGTTCTCCCCTCGTGTACCCAAGAAAGTTATTAGCACTTCATAGTTCATGAATGTGTGAATGGCTGCCGCAGGAGACACTCATGTAAATGAATGCAATGTCATCCAGCCGCGGCGGCCATCCACACAAGAATGAAAGTGACACGCTGCGTGTCGCCAGCACGATGTGTACCCAAGGGGATGTCTGACACGGCCGCTCCCCCGTCTCTGGGACATCATCGCTTCCCGTCTGCGTCCCTTCCGTCACGGTGATTGGATGGAAGGGACACAGGCGTGGAGCGTCGTGGGGGGGCAGACATGTGGAGGTTCTCTAAACCACCTGGGGTTCTCTTGAACATTGGAGGTGCAAAAGCCTGCGAAAACGTTTAACTGCTGCAGAGCGGGCGGTTTCGTTTCTGCAAAACGCCTCCCACTGTGGTGTGCATTAGCCCATTGAAATACATTGGGCAAACGGATGTGAAATACATTGCGCAAGCAGATATGAAAACGCAAACGTTGTGCCGAAACCCATACAATGCGTTTAGTGTGAAAGGTGGCATAGGAAAATTTTGGACTACGACTTACCATGGCTTCGTCCACATCTGCGCATGAATCCTCTGTACCTTCTAACACACGGCCTGACGATGTTGTTGTTGTTTCGTCATCCGTTACCTCTCGCTGGGTATTCTCTGGCCACTCATCATCTGAGGGGTAGGACTGAAGGTTGCCACTTGAGGGACGCATAATCTCCTGGTCCCTGACAAAGGAAAGTATGTCGTAGTACCATAGACGGTCGGGGTCATCTTCAGCGCCAGCACCAGATTTGTTCCTGGCTTCAATTTTTTTGGTTTCCTTAGAAAAAACTGACCGAATGTTAGCGATTTTGCTACGGACAGTCGCAACTGTAGCAGTGGGGTGAATTGTTTGCAGGAACTCCGCAAGTTTCTGCAGCTGAGCTTCCTTCATGTGTTTGTTGTGGTAGTCCTTGCTCTTTACTTTCCACACTGCTGTACAGGTGCGATACACTTCTATGAATTCAGCTAACTGCGTGCGGTTCAATGGGAATTCGTGGTTTTTCCTTGGCGCCATCTGTAACAAGAATAGGAAACATGCATTATGAACAGTACTCCATGTCTGGCCAAATGTATTCACCGAATAAGTGAGCTCATGCTGGGGGCCTGGAGGTCCCCTGTGATCGCCGTCGATTTACTATTACAGCGCTGCATTTTGCATTGGGGAGTGAACTGCTGATTGGCTGGCGGGGGGGAGGGAGCAGGGGAGAGGGTATTAACATAAAAAAGGGGTAAATATAACAATATAAATAATCAGAAAAGGGGGAGGGGAGCACAGGTATGCAGTGTTGTAGGGCCATTTAGCTTGGCCTTAAAGCTGCAGTGGCCAACTACACTTAAAATAGCCTGGTTGCAGGGGGAAAAACATACAGAACAGTTCTACTTACCCCAATGTTGAACTCACGAAGGGACGTACGATGGGCTAAACGTGTACACCTTCCAAAGAAGGACTCCACATCCGAGTGTGCAAACCGATGGTATGACCGAGCGGATAGCCAGCATATTTATAGCCAGGCGGACAAACGAGGGGACTTCCGGTCAACTAACTACTTCCTGTTCAGAGTTCAGGAGACGACGCATGCGAAACGTGCAATGGCGCTTCTAGGACAATAATGGTGTGGTTGGCACTGCACAAAATGATTGTAAACCCATACGTAATTACGTTCGTATTAACGTGTTCATTGGAGAAGTGGGCAAAGATCAGTCCATGCATATGCATACCCACTTTTGTGGTTTAGAATGATGGGCACTTATAAGCCACATGTGCATGGTCTGTGCCCAGGTATAGCCGCCAAAGAGGGCCGCCTTACCTGGGCACAGACCATGCACATGACGGGGAGACCTGGACCCAGGGAGGCACTGCTTGCGCTTGCCTCCCTGGGTCTGCACATGCACAGACGCATGTGCATGGTCTGTGCCCAGGTATAGCCGCCAAAGAGGGCCGCCATACCTGGGCACAGACCATGCACATGACGGGGAGACCTGGACCCAGGGAGGCACTGCTTGCGCTTGCCTCCCTGGGTCTGCACATGCACAGACGCATGTGCATGGTCTGTGCCCAGGTATAGCCGCCAAAGAGGGCCGCCTTACCTGGGCACAGACCATGCACATGACGGGGAGACCTGGACCCAGGGAGGCACTGCTTGCGCTTGCCTCCCTGGGTCTGCACATGCACAGACGCATGTGCATGGTCTGTGCCCAGGTATAGCCGCCAAAGAGGGCCGCCTTACCTGGGCACAGACCATGCACATGACGGGGAGACCTGGACCCAGGGAGGCACTGCTTGCGCTTGCCTCCCTGGGTCTGCACATGCACAGACGCATGTGCATGGTCTGTGCCCAGGTATAGCCGCCAAAGAGGGCCGCCTTACCTGGGCACAGACCATGCACATGACGGGGAGACCTGGACCCAGGGAGGCACTGCTTGCGCTTGCCTCCCTGGGTCTGCACATGCACAGACGCATGTGCATGGTCTGTGCCCAGGTATAGCCGCCAAAGAGGGCCGCCTTACCTGGGCACAGACCATGCACATGACGGGGAGACCTGGACCCAGGGAGGCACTGCTTGCGCTTGCCTCCCTGGGTCTGCACATGCACAGACGCATGTGCATGGTCTGTGCCCAGGTATAGCCGCCAAAGAGGGCCGCCTTACCTGGGCACAGACCATGCACATGACGGGGAGACCTGGACCCAGGGAGGCACTGCTTGCGCTTGCCTCCCTGGGTCTGCACATGCACAGACGCATGTGCATGGTCTGTGCCCAGGTATAGCCGCCAAAGAGGGCCGCCTTACCTGGGCACAGACCATGCACATGACGGGGAGACCTGGACCCAGGGAGGCACTGCTTGCGCTTGCCTCCCTGGGTCTGCACATGCACAGACGCATGTGCATGGTCTGTGCCCAGGTATAGCCGCCAAAGAGGGCCGCCATACCTGGGCACAGACCATGCACATGACGGGGAGACCTGGACCCAGGGAGGCACTGCTTGCGCTTGCCTCCCTGGGTCTGCACATGCACAGACGCATGTGCATGGTCTGTGCCCAGGTATAGCCGCCAAAGAGGGCCGCCTTACCTGGGCACAGACCATGCACATGACGGGGAGACCTGGACCCAGGGAGGCACTGCTTGCGCTTGCCTCCCTGGGTCTGCACATGCACAGACGCATGTGCATGGTCTGTGCCCAGGTATAGCCGCCAAAGAGGGCCGCCATACCTGGGCACAGACCATGCACATGACGGGGAGACCTGGACCCAGGGAGGCACTGCTTGCGCTTGCCTCCCTGGGTCTGCACATGCACAGACGCATGTGCATGGTCTGTGCCCAGGTATAGCCGCCAAAGAGGGCCGCCATACCTGGGCACAGACCATGCACATGACGGGGAGACCTGGACCCAGGGAGGCACTGCTTGCGCTTGCCTCCCTGGGTCTGCACATGCACAGACGCATGTGCATGGTCTGTGCCCAGGTATAGCCGCCAAAGAGGGCCGCCATACCTGGGCACAGACCATGCACATGACGGGGAGACCTGGACCCAGGGAGGCACTGCTTGCGCTTGCCTCCCTGGGTCTGCACATGCACAGACGCATGTGCATGGTCTGTGCCCAGGTATAGCCGCCAAAGAGGGCCGCCTTACCTGGGCACAGACCATGCACATGACGGGGAGACCTGGACCCAGGGAGGCACTGCTTGCGCTTGCCTCCCTGGGTCTGCACATGCACAGACGCATGTGCATGGTCTGTGCCCAGGTATAGCCGCCAAAGAGGGCCGCCATACCTGGGCACAGACCATGCACATGACGGGGAGACCTGGACCCAGGGAGGCACTGCTTGCGCTTGCCTCCCTGGGTCTGCACATGCACAGACGCATGTGCATGGTCTGTGCCCAGGTATAGCCGCCAAAGAGGGCCGCCTTACCTGGGCACAGACCATGCACATGACGGGGAGACCTGGACCCAGGGAGGCACTGCTTGCGCTTGCCTCCCTGGGTCTGCACATGCACAGACGCATGTGCATGGTCTGTGCCCAGGTATAGCCGCCAAAGAGGGCCGCCTTACCTGGGCACAGACCATGCACATGACGGGGAGACCTGGACCCAGGGAGGCACTGCTTGCGCTTGCCTCCCTGGGTCTGCACATGCACAGACGCATGTGCATGGTCTGTGCCCAGGTATAGCCGCCAAAGAGGGCCGCCATACCTGGGCACAGACCATGCACATGACGGGGAGACCTGGACCCAGGGAGGCACTGCTTGCGCTTGCCTCCCTGGGTCTGCACATGCACAGACGCATGTGCATGGTCTGTGCCCAGGTATAGCCGCCAAAGAGGGCCGCCATACCTGGGCACAGACCATGCACATGACGGGGAGACCTGGACCCAGGGAGGCACTGCTTGCGCTTGCCTCCCTGGGTCTGCACATGCACAGACGCATGTGCATGGTCTGTGCCCAGGTATAGCCGCCAAAGAGGGCCGCCATACCTGGGCACAGACCATGCACATGACGGGGAGACCTGGACCCAGGGAGGCACTGCTTGCGCTTGCCTCCCTGGGTCTGCACATGCACAGACGCATGTGCATGGTCTGTGCCCAGGTATAGCCGCCAAAGAGGGCCGCCTTACCTGGGCACAGACCATGCACATGACGGGGAGACCTGGACCCAGGGAGGCACTGCTTGCGCTTGCCTCCCTGGGTCTGCACATGCACAGACGCATGTGCATGGTCTGTGCCCAGGTATAGCCGCCAAAGAGGGCCGCCATACCTGGGCACAGACCATGCACATGACGGGGAGACCTGGACCCAGGGAGGCACTGCTTGCGCTTGCCTCCCTGGGTCTGCACATGCACAGACGCATGTGCATGGTCTGTGCCCAGGTATAGCCGCCAAAGAGGGCCGCCATACCTGGGCACAGACCATGCACATGACGGGGAGACCTGGACCCAGGGAGGCACTGCTTGCGCTTGCCTCCCTGGGTCTGCACATGCACAGACGCATGTGCATGGTCTGTGCCCAGGTATAGCCGCCAAAGAGGGCCGCCTTACCTGGGCACAGACCATGCACATGACGGGGAGACCTGGACCCAGGGAGGCACTGCTTGCGCTTGCCTCCCTGGGTCTGCACATGCACAGACGCATGTGCATGGTCTGTGCCCAGGTATAGCCGCCAAAGAGGGCCGCCATACCTGGGCACAGACCATGCACATGACGGGGAGACCTGGACCCAGGGAGGCACTGCTTGCGCTTGCCTCCCTGGGTCTGCACATGCACAGACGCATGTGCATGGTCTGTGCCCAGGTATAGCCGCCAAAGAGGGCCGCCATACCTGGGCACAGACCATGCACATGACGGGGAGACCTGGACCCAGGGAGGCACTGCTTGCGCTTGCCTCCCTGGGTATGCACATGCACAGACGCATGTGCATGGTCTACCTGGGCTCAGACCATGCACATCCAGGTCTCCCTGGGTCCAGGCAGTCCATGCAGCATACAGGCAGAGACACACACAATTAACAACACAGCACACCAGAATACGACATTTTGCCACTTCTCCTCAGGGTGGTTCTCCATACAACATGGTGGACCACCGAGTCTGTATAATAAGTGCACTAATTAGTGGAGGAAGGGAACATTAAAGTAGAGATGTTGGAAACAGACACATGTTGGATACACGGTAGGTAACTGTTGTACATTTGATAGTCAATAAGAACATCAATTTCCTGTAGCAATCATTTTATCCTGCCAAGTCACTGCACCTGACCCAGTAAAGTAGTCCTTGTATTTGTCCCTGTTGGTTTTTGCCTCGTAGGTGGGATTGTGTGAGGAACCGCTGTGCAACGGAACCATCCCCGGATGTGCCCTCCACTCCGCCGCCACAACACTTCCATTTTCAAAATCCTCCTGGTCTACCATTGTCGGTGGGCAATACCGTTGCACGTTTTTCTGCCGTAGGAAATTGTGCAGAGTGCACGCAGCTTTGACAATGACCTCCACTTTATCTGGGTCCACATTGATAGCCGTGAGGAAAACCCGAAAACGCTGTGCCAGGATCCCAAAAGCATTTTCCACAACACGTCTAGCACGCGATACCCTGTAGTTAAAGATCCTTTTCGGCTTGTCCAGTCCACGTTGAGGAAATGGCTTCACAAGATTCTCACCCAGAGCAAAAGCCTCGTCAGCCACGAACACAAAGTTTAGATGTTCCACTGTGTCATCATTGTTTGGCAGTTGCAGCTGTTTCTTCTTCAAGCGGCGGTTGAATTCAGTTGCCTCCATTACACCACCATCTGAGACACGGCCATTCTTCCCCACATCCACCATCATGAATTCATACCGTGCATTTACAAGCGCCATCAGAACCACACTGAAGAACCCTTTGTAATTGTAAAAGTACGAACCACTGTTGGGAGGTGGGTTGATACGCACATGTTTTCCATCCACTGCACCTCCACAATTAGGAAAATTCCAGATCATGTGGAAATCATGGGCCACTGCCTGCCACTCTGATGCATCTTGAGGAAACTAGAAATAAGGAGAAATACATGGTTAATCATCTGAAAGTACAATGTCGTAACAAAGGAGAAAAATCACTACAGAATAGGTTGCCAATGTAAACACTGTCATTTGCACAAGCGTTTCAGTTTGACGTTCAGTTTAAAAAGTTATCACTCGACAGCACACGCAAAACACACAATCCAGAAACATAAGTACATACCTTGACGTACTCGGGCATCAATTCCGACACAATAGCAGCACACGTTTCGGGGATGATTCTACCCAATGCCTGGGGTGAAATGGCAGCTGTAAACTTTAGATCTGCATATGAACGTCCGGTAGCCAGGTAGCGAAGGGTCACTGATAGACGCTGTTCTGCAGTAATAGCTGTTCGCATCACGGTGTCCTGCTTTGTTATCTTCGGCCCGATGCGCTCCAGCAGTTCATGAAAGTTAGCGTCTGACATGCGCATGTAATTGCGAAAGTCATCAGGATTGTTCTCACGCAACTCACGGATCAGACCCATGTGTCCCAACTCTTCCCGTTGTAGCAACCATTTCTTGCACCATTGTCGTCTCTCTCTCCTCGTCCTCCGACGCTTTGCTGCCGCCCTTCTCCTAGCTACTGCAGTCAATAGCAAAAGTCCAACAAAGGTCTGCAGACGATCTGGCTCGTACACATCCATGCTGACTCCTTGCTTGCAAAATGGCGAATGACACGCTCGCTAATCCGATCGGGCTTTTGTTTGCGGAACACTTCCGGCGTATTAATATTCCGCACGGAAGTACTATCCCTCACTCCTTATAACCTGCCCCTATCGCTATCGAAAACTAAACGAAGGTATAAACGAAAACCAAAAAAGGAAGTTTCGTTTCGTTTCAAGCAACCCTTCGATCCTGGAAAAAACGAAACCATCAGTATCGACAGCAAAAACGTACCCGTGGGTGGTGATTTTAACCATACGATCGATTTCTTCTATTTCGATAAGTATAAATGGTACAATCGAAACGAAGGCAAAAACGAAGGCAAAAACGAAACGTGTATTCCCAGCATTATGGGCTGTGTACTGTGTAGTGAGAGGGGATGATGTACTTAACATTGCTGTTGGGGGAACTGCTGTTACTGGTGGAGCTGAAAAGAATAAACATCTGTTACCTCATGACTTTGGCCAGTGAATTTTGAATGAATGTTTGCCTTTTTGTTACATAATTGGTGACAGTGGTATCCCACACTTGGAGCAGCTAAAGGCCCATACACACGTCGGATTTTTGCGAACGACCCGTCGTTTGAACGTTCCGTCGTTCAGTCGTTCGCACGTCAAATCCGACGTGTGTACAGACTATCGTTCTGGGGATAAGACTGGTTTCCAGCGATCCACCGGGCAAATCGCTGGAAACCAGTCTTATCACATGAACGATAGTCCGTACACACGTCTGATTCCGCGTGCGAACCACGGGACGTTCAAACGACCCGTCGTTCAGAAAAATCCGACGTGTGTATGGGCCTTAACTGATCAGAGAACTGGTCCCTAAAGGTAAATACACACGGCACACATTTGTCTGTAGCGACAGACAGATAAGAGACAACAGCGTACATTTAGACGTGACAATTCGAGCCTGTGACAATTGTAAATACGCGACAACAAACAAGTTGAAGATACGTAGAGCCGACTGTGAGGGAATGAAAAGCCTCAAGGGGGCCGGAGGAAGCCTCTGGTAAGTATAAATCCTTAGATGGTATTCGTCTCTGTAAACTTTAAAGAGAACCCGAGGTGGATCTTCAGGGGGCAGATAGGACACAGAGCCATGTTCTCTGCCTAATGACATGGCTCTTCCCCCCCCACCCACCGCTGCGCTATAGCCCCCCCGAGTTTAGCAACAAGATGTGTCACTAGCTCGGAGGTAAACAGAGGGTAGAGGGATTCCCTGTTTAAAATGCCCGCCAGGGGCAATTTGAGTAATGTAACTTAATAAGGACCCAGGGCTGTAAATTACATTTTATCTGCGCCCGGCGGATTGCTCAAAATCAGTCTTATCACCCGAACGACAGTCTGTACACAAGCCCAATTTGGCGTGCGAACGACTGAATGACGGGACGTTCAAACGACCCGTCGTCCGGAAAAATCCGACGTGTGTATGGGCCTTTAAGTTGGACTGTCTGTAGTGAAGCTCTCACTGTTGACTTAGGACTGGTTAACATTACGAGTGCTTTTCCAAGTACCAATGGTTTGAAAAACTCTTGCTTATTTAATGCCAAGTGTCAGGGGCAAACCCAGGATTTGCATGGAGGAATTCCAGCAAAGGTCTCCCTCAGCCACACACATTACAGTATAATATGGTAGGACATCATGCTGTGTACACACAATGCAATTTCCCATCCGACTGACAGGATCTCACAATTATTTCCTAAATGTCCGACCCGCTCCCGATCGACAGCAAGATCAATCGGGAGCAGTTTGGATACAGATAATAATGAGGACACTGCTTATGAAGAGGAAAGTGAAGCATTCACACAGCAGGGCACAGACCTATGCTCATACCTGACTCTGTGCTCTGGTAAGTTCCCCAGAGCTGCTTCATTCTCTGTACACATGCTGCTGCTTTATGCTCTGTACACACACTGCTGCTCCATTCTCTGTACACATGCTGCTGCTCTATGCTCTGTACACGCTGCTTCTCCATGCTCTGTACACATACTGCTGCTCGGAGTCAGGTGCGACTGATGTCACCAGGTTGCGGAAGCGCCGGCCGGGACTTTCAATTGGAATTAGTGGACACACCGCGGTGGAGGAGCGGGACGCCGACGCCACACGAGGGGGTGAAAACCGCTGGCCTCATCAGCCCGATACGCACCATATCTACTAGGATTGTGTAAGTGCGCTGCATAGCGCAGGCTAAATACCAGTATTAGATCAAGTTACGCTATGAATATTTTTATTGTTTGTTTTTACATGGAATCTGGATTAAAAATTGTATTGCTTGAGACGAAACAGTTCGTTGCTTAGTCATTGGTTGACAACAAACGCTAGATCCACCTGGATGTGAGGTGGAAACTATCTGGTGAGCGGTTATTAATGTTGGAGTTCCGGATGTGTTGATTCACTGTTTTTTGAATCACGTGTGCTTCACTATCTCACCGGGGGAGTGTAGTCATATGTGTTTAATACAGTAATGCACTATGTGCAGTATGTTTACTTTTTGCAGATATAAAGAGTTATAGAAGCTGTCATTCATCATTTATGCATGCTCTGTACACGCTGCTTCTCCATGCTCTGTACACATGCTGCTGCACCATGCTCTGTACACATGCTGCTGCACCATGCTCTGTACACATGCTGCTGCTCCATGCTCTGTACACATGCTGCTGCTCAATGCTCTGTACACATGCTGCTGCTCCATGCTCTGTACACATGCTGCTGCTCCATGCTCTGTACACATGCTGCTGCTCCATGCTCTGTACACATGCTGCTGCTCCATGCTCTGTACACGCTGCTTCTCCATGCTCTGTACACATGCTGCTGCACCATGCTCTGTACACATGCTGCTGCACCATGCTCTGTACACATGCTGCTGCTCCATGCTCTGTACACATGCTGCTGCTCAATGCTCTGTACACATGCTGCTGCTCAATGCTCTGTACACATGCTGCTGCTCCATGCTCTGTACACATGCTGCTGCTCCATGCTCTGTACACATGCTGCTGCTCCATGCTCTGTACACATGCTGCTGCTCCATGCTCTGTACACATGCTGCTGCTCCATGCTCTGTACACATGCTGCTGCTCCATGCTCTGTACACATGCTGCTGCTCCATGCTCTGTACACATGCTGCTGCTCCATGCTCTGTACACATGCTGCTGCTCCATGCTCTGTACACATGCTGCTGCTCCATGCTCTGTACACGCACTGCTGCTCCATGCTCTGTACACACGCTGCTGCTCCATGCTCTGTACACACACTGCTGCTCCATCCAAAGTCAACTGTAGCAGGGAAAGAAAGGGGGCAGTGCTGTGAGCTGCAAGATGCCTGCAAATATTCTGGTGTCTTAAACGGAACCTCAAGGGCTCATTCACACTTGCTGATCACAAAACGCTAGCGATTTTGCTCTGGCATTTTTTATTTTTTTATTTATTTTTTTAAGCGATCGCGTTTTGCGCTTCTATAGCACTAGAATGCGATCGCCGGGAAATCGCCTGAAAATGGTGCAGGCTACGCATTTGCGTTTAGCGTTTTTGGGTGATTTGTGGCGATTAGCACAAATGAGAATGGGCCCATAGACTTTTATTACCCTATCGCTTTGAAAAGTGCTAGCGCTTGAGCGTTTTGCCGAAATTGCCGGCAAAACGCTCAAGTGTGAATGGGCCCGAACTGAGAGGGATATGGACATGGGCGTCCGCACATATGGCAAAACCGGGCATCTGCCCGAGCCTGGCCGCCCGCTGCCCCCACCCCCCGGCCGCATGCCCGTGCAGCCAGCAGGAGGGGAACAGCACAGAGAAGAGAGAGAGCTATGGGCACAGTGGGGAAGGGCGGACGTCTTTCCCCCCCCCCCCTTCCCTCACCTTAGGGGGCTCTCTCTCCCTCGCTGTCCCCTCTGGAATGAAGTGTGCAGCGGCTGGCAGCGGGCGGAACTTACCTCCTCTCGCTCCTACGCCGGAAGTTCTGGTGCCGCACTCTGGTCTAGATCAGGCCAGAGTAGTGGCTAATCCATCCGGCGCGTGCGACGAGAGGAGGTAAGTTCCGCCCGCTGCACACTTCATTCCGGACTCCGGAGGGGAGAGCGAGAGAGGGAGGGAGAGCCCCCTAAGGTGAGTGCCCATAGCTCTCCCTCTTCTCTCCGCTGCTCCCCTCCTCCTGCACACATGGCCACTTTTTCTGGGGACATATCCCCCTGGCTACATATACTGGGACATATCCCCCTGGCTACATATACTGGGACATATACCCCCTGCCTACATATACTGGGACATATACACCTGCCTACATATACTGGGACATATACCCCTGCCTACATATACTGGGACATATACCCCTGCCTACATATACTGGGACATATACCCCTGCCTACATATACTGGGACATATACCCCTGCCTACATATACTGGGACATATACACCTGCCTACATATACTGGGACATATACCCCCTGCCTACATATACTGGGACATATACCCCTGCCTACATATACTGGGACATATACCCCTGCCTACATATACTGGGACATATACCCCTGCCTACATATACTGGGACATATACACCTGCCTACATATACTAGGACATATACCCCCTGCCTACATATACTGGGACATATACCCCTGCCTACATATACTGGGACATATACCCCTGCCTACATATACTGGGACATATACCCCTGCCTACATATACTGGGACATATACCCCTGCCTACATATACTGGGACATATACACCTGCCTACATATACTGGGACATATACCCCTGCCTACATATACTGGGACATATACCCCTGCCTACATATACTGGGACATATACCCCTGCCTACATATACTGGGACATATACCCCTGGCTACATATACTGGGACATATACCCCCTGCCTACATATACTGGGACATATACCCCTGCCTACATATACTGGGACATATACCCCTGGCTACATATACTGGGACATATAACCCCTGCCTACATATACTGGGACATATACCCCTGCCTACATATACTGGGACATATCCCCCTGGCTACATATACTGGGACATATCCCCCTGGCTACATATACTGGGACATATCCCCCTGGCTACATATACTGGGACATATACCCCTGCCTACATATACTGGGACATATACCTCTGCCTACATATACTGGGACATATACCCCTGCCTACATATACTGGGACATATACCCCTGCCTACATATACTGGGACATATACCCCTGCCTACATATACTGGGACATATACCCCCTGCCTACATATACTGGGACATATACCCCTGCCTACATATACTGGGACATATACCCCTGCCTACATATACTGTGACATATACCCCTGCCTACATATACTGGGACATATACCCCTGCCTACATATACTGGGACATATACCCCTGCCTACATATACTGGGACATATACACCTGCCTACATATACTAGGACATATACCCCCTGCCTACATATACTGGGACATATACCCCTGCCTACATATACTGGGACATATACCCCTGCCTACATATACTGGGACATATACCTCTGCCTACATATACTGGGACATATACCCCTGCCTACATATACTGGGACATATACACTTGCCTACATATACTGGGACATATACCCCTGCCTACATATACTGGGACATATACCCCTGCCTACATATACTGGGACATATACCCCTGCCTACATATACTGGGACATATACCCCTGGCTACATATACTGGGACATATCCCCCTGGCTACATATACTGGGACATATACCCCTGCCTACATATACTGGGACATATACCCCTGGCTACATATACTGGGACATATAACCCCTGCCTACATATACTGGGACATATACCCCTGCCTACATATACTGGGACATATACCCCTGCCTACATATACTGGGACATATCCCCCTGGCTACATATACTGGGACATATCCCCCTGGCTACATATACTGGGACATATACCCCCTGCCTACATATACTGGGACATATACCCCTGCCTACATATACTGGGACATATACCCCTGGCTACTTTTTCTGGGGACATATACCCCTGCCTACATATACTGGGACATATCCCCCTGGCTACATATACTGGGACATATACCCCCTGGCTACATATACTGGGACATATACCCCCTGCCTACATATACTGGGACATATACCCCCTGCCTACATATACTGGGACATATACCCCCTGCCTACATATACTGGGACATATACCCCCTGCCTACATATACTGGGACATATACTCCCTGCCTACATATACTGGGACATATCCCCCTGGCTACATATACTGGGACATATCCCCTGCCTACATATACTGGGACATATACCCCTGCCTACATATACTGGGACATATACCCCTGGCTACTTTTTCTGGGGACATATACCCCTGCCTACATATACTGGGACATATACCCCTGGCTACATATACTGGGACATATACCCCCTGCCTACATATACTGGGACATATACCCCTGCCTACATATACTGGGCACATATACCCCTGGCTACCTGTTCTGGGGACATCTCTACCCCTGGCTACCAGTTCTGGGGACATCTATACCGCTGGCCACCTATTCTGGGGACACCTATAGACCTGGGGCTACCTATTTTTGGGTAACTACTGCTGTCAGATTGAGTGTATTTTGGGGAACTGCTGCCAGGTGAGAGGTGTCTACATATTAAGGGGGCATTCTGCCTATTTATGTGAAAAGCTGTCTATTTATGTGCCTCATGACTGCTGAATTTGTCTTGTTGCGGGCCTCATGGTTACTGACTTTGTCTTGTTGGGGGCCTCATGATTTGTTGGGGGCCTCAAGATTGCTGAATTTGTCTTGTTGGGGGCCTCATGATTGCTTAATTTGTCTTGTTGGGGGCCTCATGATTGCTGAATTTGTCTTGTTGGGGGCCTTATGATTGCTGAGTTGGTCATGTTGGGGGCCTCATGATTGCTGAATTTGTCTTGTTGGGGGTCACATGATTGCTAACTGCGAGACTATGGAAAAAGCTGAATCATCATTATATGAGACAATAGCATTAAACCTACCTTTTCCGCTTTTTAAAACAGAAAATGAAACTGGGAGGTTCTAAAAAAAAATGAATAATTTTTTTTCAGGAGTACGATGGATGAAATTGTTTATCTTCACAGTTTATTTTCAACTTAATTTTCCATAATGTTCATGTATGAGTTAAAACGTTTGTATTTAGTTTAAATTGCTGTTGGCACTTTGTGATAGTAAAGTGACTTTGCAGTTTGGACACTCGACCTCCGCCACCACTGTCCTAATCTAATGTCCCACCATTGCTTAGTTCATGTAAACTTGTCTCCACCCACGACCACACCCACATTCTGGTTCATGACCAGACACATTTTTCATGACGTAGCTCCATTTTTTACAGCAGCCCAAATTTGCTCCCCACTTTTTGCCCCCCCCCCCCGGAAAATTTTCTGCGGACGCCCATGGATATGGATGTTTCCTTTTAAACAATACCAGTTGCCTGGCAGTCCTACTGAACTCTATGACTGTAGTAGTGGCTGAATCAGACACCTAAAACAAGCATGCAGCTAATCCAGTCTGACTTCAGTCAGAGCACCTGTTCTGCATGCTTGTTGAGGGGCTGTGGCTAAAAGTATTATGCTGGATACACACCATGAGTTTCCGCGTCGCACGCGGCCGTCGATACGCGGCCGTCGATACGCGTTGATTCGATTATTTCCGAACATTTCTGAACGAATTTCGATGATTTTTAGGTCGAATGCCATGTAAAGTATGGCAAATCGACCTAACGATCCATCGAAGCTTCAATCGGACAGGTCGAAATAATCGAATCGACGCGTATCGACGGCCGCATCGAACGCGAAAACCCATGGTGTGTATCCAGCATTAGAGACACAGGATCAGCAGGAGAGTCAGGCAACTGGTATTGTTTTAAAAGGAGAAATCAGTATCTTTCTCAGTTTAGGTTCCCTTTAACTTGTGCCTGTCCCCAGACACTGCACTGGCCCTGGTCTGAGGGGGATTCTGGGCAGCTGTAACACCCCCCCCCCCCCTCCTTCTGCATTTGCCTATTTATGTGTGTTCTCACTTGAGCGATTAGTTTTTTTTTGTTCCTTACATCCCACACAGCATTACATTACTGTAGTAAGCGCTAGTGCTTAGAAAAGCTCTCATGGTGTGAACAACCCCTAATAAACGGCGATAGATCTCTTGCATGGCAGAGAAACACTTGTGAGTGCAGGAAGTAGATAAAAAACAGCAGTAGTTCAAGATCTGTCTGTGTGGGAGCTGTACGTTGAGGCAGGGAGCACAATTATCTGTTAGGCAGGGGTCACATTTGTCTGTTTTCATGCACATTTTCTGCAAAGAAAAATACTTTTTAAACTGAGGACTTATGTTAATCAAGGGGATAGCGCACACTTAAAGTATACCCGAAGTGACGTGTGACCTGATGAGATAGACATGGGTATGCAGGTGTCGAGTGGTGTGTGGACGCAGGTGGACGACGTCCACGTGCTTTTTCCAGAGGGTGCACGCCGTCCTTCTCTAAAGCCATCAACCTCCCTACCCACAAAAAAGGACACACTCTGGACCTCATTTTCCATTTAGAACTCCTAATATCCAATGTGGAAATTGATCCAGTAGTTTGGTCAGACCACCACACTGTCCACTTCTCCTTTACAGCACCGGCTACAAAACACCAAGTGAAAGAACTAATAAAATATCGTTCCTTGAAAGGTTTGACACCCCAACACCTGCAGAACAGCCTCAATCTAGGCGGACTGACAGATCACAACTTAGGCCTTGAACCCATGGTCCTTAAATATAACCACGATGTCTCAGCTGCTTTTGACGCCATAGCTCCATTAAAGATAAAACGTTCTGCACCATTACATCACGCTCGCTGGTTTGACAACTCTATAAAGGAACTAAAGAAACAGGGACGCAGACTGGAACGAAGGTGGCGCAAACACCAGTCCCCTGATGACAAACTTTCCCTAACTGCTCACCTGAAAAAATATCAAACGGCGATTAGCAAAAAGAAGTCCTTATTCTTGTCTCACGAAATTGCAAATGCAGCCAACAGATCTGCCCAACTATTCCGCACGGTTGACAGTCTCTGCAATCCATCTTGCAGGAAATCGAGCATCAGACCTTCACAGGAACTGTGCGAAAAATTTGCCCACTTCTTCTCAGACAAAGTCTCCTCCATACGATCTGCCATTCAATTCACAGCCCCAGAAACCCATGCAGAGCCATATAACAGGTGCAAAAATAGCCTACCACCATGGTCCAATTTTAAAGTAATCACTGAAAAAGACATCTTGGACATCTTCTCAAACCTTCGGCAGACTACCTGCGATCTGGACCCTGGCCCCACTAAGTTCATGTTGAAATGCCCTGAACTATTTACACCGCCATTCCACAAAATGGTCAACGGTTCCTTACAAGAAGGGTGGTTTCCCTCTACTCTGAACGAAGCAATCGTCAGGCCACTACTCAAGAAACCATCCTTAGACCCAGATGCTCTAAACAGCTACAGACCTGTCTCTAACCTCCCCTTTCTGGGAAAAGTTATTGAAAAGGCTGTCTACCTCCAACTTGAAGACAGGCTCTCCAGAAACAACATCCTTGACCCTCTTCAATCTGGCTTCAGGAAATATCACAGCTGTGAAACAGCCCTCACCCAGATTTGCAATGATCTGCTCATTGCAAGAGACAAGGGTCAATGTTCCATCCTGATTTTGCTCGACCTTTCAGCGGCTTTTGACACAGTCGATCATGAAATCTTGCTCAACAGGCTACAAGAGTACTGTGGCATAGATGGCATTGTTCTCCAGTGGTTCAACTCCTTCCTGGCTGGCAGAACACAAAGGGTAGCCTTAGGGCCCTTCCTCTCCAACCCTGTACCACTAAAATACGGTGTATCTCAGGGCTCAAGCTCTTTCTCCTTTCCCGCGTCCTGTTTGTCCACTGGGATCAAGGGAATTCTCCGTCCTCCATTTTGAAAATGGCCATTACCCCATAACAGCTTCCTGGTCAGCACACTGTTAAACTGTAACATCGCCCACTTGAGCCATAGGGAAACATGGACATTACCTGGTACATCAGTTGTCCTCTCAGCTATAACTGACAGCAACTGATATATTTCAGTTATGACAACATGTTATCAGAACTGGAAGGGTCACTGTAAGAAGAAAATGGTGTGCTTCTGAGAGGAACTGATGGCAAGGTAACTATGTAATGATCATTTGAAGTTACCTCATGTGTTTATTTTAAATAATTTTACTCAGTACAGGTTCCCTTTAAGATAAAAATCAATTTATTTAAAGGGTGAATTGGTATTGGACAGCAAATTAATTTCACTTATGCACATTAGGCAAGCCCAAAGGAGAAAAATATCATAATTCTAACTTGGCCTAAAGGCTTTAGATGTAGCCGTACTTAAACAGCTATTGTAAGCTGTCAATGCTCAAACTTTACCCAGAAATACTTTATTTCATTCTTCATCTGCATGGCCTATCTATTTATTTTTTAATGAGCCTTTTCCTGCCTGCCACTATACATTGGTATTCACAGGTGAGCTGCTCTTTCAGCATAACAATAGATTACTTTCTGTCTGCCAGCAGTAGCCACTAGTGGTGAAGAGCTGAAGAAATAATCTCATGTAAATACTTATGCTAGTGTTAAGGTAGCCATACACTGGTCGATTTGCCATCAGATTCGACCAACAGATAGATCCCTCTCTGATCGAATCTGATCAGAGAGGGATCGTATGGCTGCCTTTACTGCAAACAGATTGTGAACCGATTTCAGCCTGAAACCATTCACAATCTGTGGTGGTGGCGATGCTGTCGCCGCTCCCCATGCCCGCATACATTACCTGTTCCGGCCGGCGCGACTCCAGTCCCCAGGTCTCCGCTGTCTTCTCCGCTCTGGTCTGGTCTCCGGGTCCGGCATGCTTCACTTCTTCCTGCCCGGCAGGAAGTTTAAACAGTAGAGCGCCCTCTACTGTTTAAACTTCCTGCCGGGCTAGAACAAGTGAAGCATGCCGGCCCCGGAGACCAGACCAGCGCGGAGACGGAGCAGCGGTGACCGGGGTGAGTCGCGCCGGCGGAGCAGGTAATGTATTGCCACTCTATTGCGTCGGTCGTCGGGCACTCGAATGCCGCTAGCAACGCGCTCCCTAGTCCCTACCCGCGGGTGATCGACGGTAATTTCCTGCACGGAGCGATCGACGGGATCGATCTACCGTATTTCGGGACGAAATAGATCGAAATTTAGCGTGTAGCGTGAACGATGTGACAGCAGATTCGATCCCAGTGATCGAATCTGCTGTTGATCGGCGGGGAATCGGCCTAGTGTATGGCCAGCTTTAAACATTGTAGTCTAGTGATTGCAAAGTGGCACATACCTGAGTAATTATCATAATGAAGGCAATGGGAGTGGTCATAGTACATATCAGTGGAAGCAGTATGTGAAGAGAGCCTAGTGGAGTGAGACAGAGAATGTCTGCACCAACCTGTCTGTCCCCTCCTACATGATAAATACTGCTTCCTGGGAATACATGGGTCGATTCTGGCGCTCGATTCTGCACCCGATCATTTTGCCAGCTCGATTCTCTTATCTTCTGCTCATTTTTCTTATCTTTTTTCAAATAACTTCAATGGTAAATCGAGCGGCAAAATGATCGAATGGTGATTTGGACATGTTGGAAATTATCTATCAAGCCATGTTAATGGCTCAGAATCTAGCTGTGTATTCCCAGAATCAGACAGTAAGCTGTGGCATGGCGCTGCTAAGCCTGGATGTCATAAGAGACAGCAAGCTGTGCATGGCAGGTGGAGGAAATAAGACAACTTTTACGGCACCTGATTATCATTTAAAATCTACAAAATAAATCCCCATAATCCAAACTTAATTGCGCAGTGTTCTCTACGAGATAATTATCCAATGCTAACACCAGACATCTTAGCTCCATTGGCTTTGCAATATTGAGATGAGTATAGACCTCAATAAGTCATGATTGTATTACTTTTGCAATAAAATTCTGTTGTGGGCAAAGGAACATTTGATGTATGTGAAGGAAGTCCACCTGAAAGGGTTTCTAAAGTGGGAGACCAGCATGCTTAGTTAGGGCCAGCCAGTCTCTCAGTCCTTCTGTAATTAGTGAAAAAATGTGGAATGCCCTTTCAAAGACATTTTTGCCATGAGGCAAACGTGTAAAGTTTCTGCTCACTAAACTCTAGGAATGGTCACAAATGACCTGTTTGGCAGAGTGTTGAATACTTGGGCCTTTCTGTGTGCACCTTAGGACACTGCCTACTATAGCCTCGATTCATAAAGCATTATCGCATGCATTATCGCCCAAGCGGTAAATTACCGCATGGTATATTGTTGATAGTGGATTCATAAAATTTAACGCATGTTTTACCACATGTGGTAATAGTGTAATAATAGTGCGGTAATGAAAACTTTGTTTGTGTCGGTAAACTGAATGAAGTTTATTCATGAAAAAAAAAGGGGGAGTAAGGAAGCGATAAATAACATGTTGTTATCGCCAACAAAGACCTGGCGAGTTTGCTCTACACTGTAGCATGGTAGGTGACAAGTGGAGCCCTATATATAATAATATATATATATATATATATATATATATATATATATATATATATATATATATATATATATATATATATATATATATATATATATATATACACACACACACAGTGGCTTGCAAATGTATTCGGCCCCCTTGAAGTTTTCCACATTTTGTCACATTACTGCCACAAACAAGAATCAATTTTATTGGAATTCCATGTGAAAGACCAATACAAAGTGGTGTACACGTGAGAAGTGGAACGAAAATCATACATGATTCCAAACATTTTTTACAAATCAGAAAAGTGCAAACTAGGGTGTGCGTAATTGTTCAGCGACCTGAGTATGTCTCTACCAGCTTTGCACCTCTAGATACTGAAATCCTTGCCCATTCTTTTTTGTAAAACAGCTCCAGCTCAGTCAGATTAGATGGACAGCGTTTGTGAACAGCAGTTTTCAGATGTTGCCACAGATTCTCGATTGGATTTAGATCTGGACTTTGACTGGGCCATTCTAAAACATGGATATGTTTTGTTTTAAACCATTCCATTTTTTCCCTGGATTTACGTTTAGGGTCATTGTCCTGCTGGAAGGTGAACCTCCACCCCAGTCTCAAGTCTTTTGCAGACTCCAAGAAGTTTTCTTCCAAGATTGCCCTGTATTTGGCTCCATACATCTTCCTATCAACTCTGACCAGCTTCCCTGTCCCTGCTGAAGAGAAGCACCCCCAGAGCATGATGCTGCCACCACCATATTTCACAGTGGGGATGGTGTGTTCAGAGTGATGTGCAGTGTTAGTTTACCGTCACACATAGCGTTTTGCATTTTGGCCAAAAAGTTCCATTTTGGTCTCATCTGACCAGAGCACCTTCTTCCACATGTTTGCTGTGTCCCCCACATGGCTTGTGGCAAACTGGAAACGGGATTTCCTATGCTTTTCTGTTCATAATGGCTTTCTTCTTGCCACTCTTCCGTAAATGCCAACTTTGTGCAGTGCACGACTAATAGTCGTCCTATGGACAGATTCCCCCACCTGAGCTGTAGATCTCTGCAGCTCGTCCAGAGTCACCATGGGCCTCTTGACTGCATTTCTGATCAGCGCTGTTCTTGTTTGGCCTGTGAGTTTAGGTGGACGGCCTTGTCTTGGTAGCTTTTCAGTTGTGCCATACTCCTTCCATTTCTGAATGATCGCTTGAACAGTGCTCCGTGGGATGTTCAAGGCTTTGGAAATCTTTTTGTAGCCTAATCCTGATTTAACTTTCTCAATAACTTTATCCCTGACCTGTCTGGTGTGTTCTTTGGACTTCATGGTGTTTTTGCTCCCAATATTCTCTTAGACAACCTCTGAGGCCATCACAGAGAAGCTGTATTTGTACTGATATTAGATTACACACAGGTGCACTCTATTTAGTCATTAGCACTCATCAGGCAACGTCTATGGGCAACTGACTGCACTCAGACCAAAGGGGGCTGAATAATTACGCACACCCCACTTTGCAGTTATTGATTTGTAAAAAATGTTGGAATCCTGTATGATTTTCGTTCCACTTCTCACGTGTACACCACTTTGTATTGGTCTTTCACATTGAATTCCAATAAAATTGATTCATGTTTGTGGCAGTAATGTGACAAAATGTGGAAAACTTCAAGGGAGCCGAATACTTTTGCAAGCCACTGTATGTGTATAGATAGATAGATAGAGAGATAGAGAGATAGATAGAGAGATATATATATATATATCACCTCGCACTCTGAATTTTTTTTTTTTATGATTCACTGCAAAAACCCTCATTTACCGCTAGCGGTAATTTCCCGCCCTTCTCTGGACTACTGCATTCACTTTTATGAATCGAGGCCTGTGTGTTTCATGTGTGCACCAAATGTTAGCAGGCGTGTCAGTGCAGGGGTCTGAGAAGTGTCAATGCCGGCATGCATACAATAAGGGCTAGTTCACACTTGGTGGCTTGTCAGCGCTTTGCTAATCACCTGTGATCAGCAAGCAGCAGAATACTGCTGTATACTATGCGACTTCAAAATGTGTTGTGCCTCTACCGCATTAGTTATTGCTTACCTATTTGATTCTCCATTGTGGCCTCAGGTAGTTTCGCCCTTTCCTTGCCTATCCCTAATTTATTCATTTAGGGCTTTTTCACACCATCAAAAGCTCTAGTGATTGTGAATCGATTTTGCTTTTCTATACTTGTTACAGAAACAGAATCACTCTAAAAAAGCTACATGCAGTGCTTTTGTGATGCAAATTGCTCTCTGTGTGAAACAGCCATTAGGTACTGTGCCTGGATAACTGTGGAGAGACTACAGTTATAACTGTATAGAACTGCATAACTAAGCATGGAGCTCTTGATCTCTGGGTATTATTACATAGTTACACATAAATGCCCATAAATGCTACAATTTTTTTCATTTTTTTTACGATTAGATAATTTTGTTCCATTATTCCCTTAGATCGAATATAAAGATTTTTACCAAAATGCCCGATAAGATTTTTATTGAAAAGACGGGATAATCGATTCTTTTTTTCTTGATCGAAAAAAAGATTATTTTAAACTTTTATTCGATTCCATCGTTTTGGTCAAATAAACTGGAAAATTGAATGTTTTTATTGTACTGTGTATGGGCACCATTAGAAGTCAGTGATCTCTACTGGAGTGAGGCCTGGTGTGCTGGAGCCATGTTGCTACTCATTGCCGATGAATGTTCTCAGGCCCGGCCCACGCATGACGCCAAGTGAGGCATCTTCCTAAGGCGGCAGAAGTCTGGGTGTGACGCCAGACAGAAACAGAAAGTGTGCCTGGCTTCCCGCCGCCCGCCTGGCTGTGGGGGGCCTGCCGTGAGGTGAGCTGGAGGGGGTCGGAGCCAGGAAGGGGGAGCAATGGGCACAGCAGTGGGGAGACGGGTTAGACTGTCCCCTCCCTCACCTGGGTCCCCCCCTTCCGCACTCCCCCTCCAGATATTATAGCAGCGTGTCAAAAACAGCCTTGCGGGATTTATTATCTCACCTCTTCCTTATGCGTTCCAGGCGTCAGAGCGCTGCGTGCGTCCCACAGGTCACCTCCTACAGTGGGCGGCATTGAAGAAGGAGGAGACCTGTGGGACGCACGCAGCACTCCGATGCCTGGAACACATAAGGAAGAGGTGAGTTAATTATTACCGTCAAGGCTGCCGCTGACATGCTGCTGTAATATCTGGAGGGGGAGTGCGGATGGACGGGGGGGGGGGGGGGGTTAGACCTGCTGCTCCCCTTCCAGGCTACCTATACAGAGGCAACTTGACTACCTATACTGGGGCAACTATACTAGCTGGTTAGACTGGGGGCAACTATACTAGCTGGCTATACTTGGGCAACTATACTACCTATACCGGGGGCAACTATACTAGCTACCTTCACTGGGGGCAACTATATTAGCTATCTATACTGGGGGCAATAATATTGACTACCTATACTGGGGGCAACTATACTGGCTACCCTAAACAGGGGCCACTTATACCCGACTACTTACCTATACTGAGGTTGAAAATGTTTGGGTCAGATGTGGAGGATGGACAGCAGGCTGGCACTACAGTATCTCAAGGCTGAGCTGGTGCTGCTAGTGGCACTTACAGTGCACCTGCCTTTTTAGCCCATAAAAGTGTTCTCTGGTATACAGTATTGAGGTATGGAGTAGGAAGATGAATAGCAGAGAAAACGACACTACTTGTTAGGCTTGTTTATTCAATCACTTAAAATATATATAAACAGCTTGCAGACATATACATTTGCTGAAGAGGTCTAAAGACATACCCACCAACCACCAAACCACGCCACCTCCGTCCCAAGGGTATGTCTTTAGACCTCTTCAGCAATTTGATTGGTATTGGTATTTGATTGCCATGGCGACCATTTCGTTGCCATGATGACCTTCCCATTGCTATGGCGACCATTTGGATGCCATGGCAACCGTTCTTTTGCCATGACACCTTGGTTGCCATGGCAACCATTTCATTGCCATGGTGATCACTTGGTTGCCATGACAACCATTTGGTTGCCTTGTTGACCGTTCCATTGCCATGGCAACTGTTCCATTGCCATGACAATTTGGTTGCCATGGCTACCATTCCATTGTGATTGTCGGAGTCGTGGAGTCGGAGTCGTGGAGTCAGGCAATTTTGGGTGCCTGGAGTCGGAGTCGGGAAAAAATGCACCGACTCCGACTCCTAATGAATTTGTAACTGTAATTAAAATAGAAAATATGATAAATTTTTCTATTTCTCAGATAATAGTCATTAAAAATAATTTATATATACACTATATATACCGTAATACCTCTGCTTAGTCCACAAAAATGAAATAAACCAATCAAAATTAGTTACTTGTGCTGCTTCAATAAAGCAGTCCCCGTATTTTTAAGGTCAGATATACATATCTGATTGTGACTGTATATATGATGTGTACACAGGAATCTCTTATATATACTAAATAACATCTATGCTGTAAGAATAAAGCCTGATGTGTAGCTGTGTCACTAATAGAGATGGTCAACGAGATGGAAATAATTCTGCATTGATGCTGATTTATGCAAATGTATGCACTCCCTTTGCTGATGAAATCAAATAATTTGATATGTTGTTAAAATTTGGTTTGGTGACTACAAATTAAAGGGTAAATGAGACGGATGAAAAGTAAAGTTTTATACATACCTGGGGCTTCCTCCAGCCCCTTCAGTCTAATCAGTCCCTCGCTGTCCTCCACCACCCGGATCTTCTGCTATGAGTCCTGGTAATTCAGCCAGTCAGCGCTGTCCGGCCGCATGCCGCTCCCACAGCCAGGAACATTCTGCACCTGCGCAATAGTGCTGCACAGGTGTAGTATGCTCCTGGCGGCGGAGTGTGTGCATGCGCACTACGCCCGACTGGCTCAAGTACCTGGACTCATAGCAGAAGATCCAGGTGGTGGAGGAGGACAACGAGGGACTGATTATCCTGAAGGCGGCTGGAGGAAGCACCAGGTATGTATAAAACTTTAATTTAATCTGTCTTAGGTTTACTTTGTTACACAGTAGTACTATACTCTACATATGCACTCCCCACAGAGCTGCAGGGAATCCACTGAGAATGTTGTGCACATTGAACACAGAGGTGTTGTCAGTTTACAATCTCCTCATTCCCCTGCAGAGTACCTGCACATCATTCTTACATGTACCCACACTTACATTGCCTAGGGCCTGATAGATGTTCTTAGTTCCGGTTTGTACCTTTTACAAGTACTCTTACCAAGGACTAGTTTTAGTCTAAAGGGAATAAATATAGTAGTCTACATATCCTTCTCACTTCAGTTGTCTTGTAAAATTCCTAAGCGTTGGCAGTTAAGAGACGAATTTCATGTTACATACTTTTAATCAACAAAATTGTAATATGCAAAGTAGAGGAGTCGGAGTCGAGGAGTCGGAGGAATCCTAAACTGAGGAGTCGGAGTCGGTGGATTTTTGGACCGACTCCACAGCCCTGATGATTGTGACCACTTGGTTGTCTTGGTGACTCTTCCTTTACCATGATGACCACTTGGTTGCCATGGCAACCGTTCCATTGCCATGATGACCACTTGGTTGCCATGAAGACCACTTGGTTGCCATGGCAACCGTTCTGTTGTCATTACAACTTGGTTGCCATGGTAACCAATTTGTTGCCATGACAACACCTAGGTTGCAATGACATCCATTCCGTTGCAATGATGACCATTTGGTTGCCATGGCGACCATTCCATTGTTATGACAACCACTTAGTTACCATGGTGACCGTTCTGTTGCCACGGTGGCCACTCAGTTGCCATGACGGCCACTTGGTTGCCATGGCAACCATTCCAGCGCTGTGACAAGTTTGGCTGTCATGACAACATCCCGTTGCCATAATAACAACTTGGTTGCCACGGCGACCATTCTGTTGCCATGATGACCATTTGGTTGTCATGATGACCACTTGGTTGCCATGGCAACCGTTCCATTGCCATGACAACAATTTGGTTGCCATGGCGACTATTCCATTGCCATGTTGACCACTTGGTCGCCATGATGACGTTCTGTTGCCATGCTGACCACTTTGTCACCATGACGCCCATTTTGATGCCATGGCGACTGTTCTGTTGCCATGGTGACCACTAGGCTTCCATGGCGACCATTCCATTGCCATAACAGCCACTTGGTTGCCATGGCAACCATTCCATTGCCATCATGACTACTTGGTTCCCAGGTTGACCACTTGGTTTCCATGATGACCATTCCGTTGCCACTATGCCTGTTCAGCTGCCATGTTTGTTACCATTATTGGTACTTACATATTATGCAGTCCAGGCAGTTACACACTCAAGAAAAGTGTATACAGTGTTTCAATCCCTTCAGTGTCTCAAATTACAGCCTGGAATCTCTTTCAATGGAGGTCTAGTGGCTGTGCGGAATGAACACATTTACTTACGTAATAAATTACAGTACATAACTAAAGTAACAGGAAAAAAATAGTTTAGTAAAATTAGTAACTCTTAACTCCCCCCTCCCCCCTCCCTTAACCCCTAACCTAAACCCTAAGGGCTCTTTTACACTTAATGTGTTAGTACGTGTTTTTTTCCATAGCAGTGCATTGTGAAAAAGATTTCAGTTAAAATGCGTTTAGTGTGAAAGGTGTCGTAGGAAAACATGGGCATTACTTTGAAAATCAGTTTTCTTTCAGTTTTAATTGAGAGCAACTGATTAAAGTGAACCTCCAGACTAAAAATCTACTTAGCAGCACTGAAAAGGCCTGGTGTTTCTTTAACAGTTTCACAGCATCAGAACTTTGTTTTTCTTATCCAAGCCTAATTTTTGGCTGTACAGAAGCTAAGCTCCGCCCCATCAAAGAAAACTGCCCGGGCATTTTTCCCCTGATACTGTGCAAAGCATGATGGGATTTCGTTGCCTAGCAATTGGGAGGGGTGATCAGGACACAGGACAGTTGGAACTGTGTCTCATGCTCCCTGTCACCTGCTTTCAACCAAAAAGATGGTTGCCCCCATGAAATCACAAACCTTTGCCTGTTCTTTTAAAACAGGGTGGGTAAAAGAGATTATATTACCTATATATTTTAATTAAGATAACTAATGTAACTTAATGACAGAATGTTTCTTTAGGCTGAAGTTCCCCTTTAAAGGACCACTATCGCAAAAAAAAAAAAAAATAGGCAGTTAAAATCTGACAGAACCGACAGGTTTTGGGCCAGTCCATCTCTTCATGGGGGATTCTCAGGGTTTTCTTTGCTTTCAACAGCATTTCCTGAACAGCAGTAGCAAAGTCTAACTGACAAAATAATGTGCAAGTGATTAGGGAGGCTGGCTGGTATATTACTATTTTGACAGTTAAACTGCTGTTTAGGAAATGCTGTTGAAAACAAAGAAAACCCTCAGGCAGGGAACACACTTGACTGTTTCTGTGCGCGTTTTCTGCACAGAAAAACTGAGAACTCGTGTTAATCAATGGGCTAGTACACACTTACTGTGTTGTTCGCACACAGAAAAAAACCTGACATTCTGTATGATGACTCTGCACATTTTGGCAGTTTTATCTATCAATTACATCAGCTGCTATGAAAAAACGCGTGAGTTTTCCTGCGTGAAAACACACTTGGTGTGCAGAAAAAGTATGCAGAAAACGTGCGCGGAAAACTGACAGTCAAGTGTGTTCCCTGCCTGAGAATCCCCCGCGCCCCAGGCTATCCTTCTTCGCGTTACTGTCCACTGCAGGACGGTAACGCGGAGAAAGATCCGCATGGCCCAGGTCTCGAAGGCGCAGTTGCCGTCAGCTTGTAAGTCAAAGGTAATGAAACAAGTTGGTGGTGGGAGAACGGAGGATCGTGCAGGACCGGCGCGGGACAGGATGGCTGCTGGGGGCTTGGGGAAGCCCCAGGTAAGTTAAACTGTTTTTTTGTTTTAAGATAACCTTCAGTTCCGCTTTAACTTCCTCCCTAATCTCCTCCTTAACCTAACCCTTAACCCCTAACCTTTACCTCCCCCTCCTTAACCCCTAACCTTAACCATTCACCTCCCCCCTGAACTGCTAACCGGAACCCTTAACCTCCCACCTCGTTAACCTATAACATTAACCTTCCCCTCCTTAACCCCTTAGGCCTCGTTCACATCATTTAGCGCAGATGGCTGTGCGATCGGAACGCAACGCGTCCAATCGCACGCCATCTGCGCTCCTATGCGCTGCGCTGCAGATCCCATTCATTACAATGAATGGGATCTGCGCTGCGATTCCCAAAAATGCGTGCAGTACGCGATAGCGCAATCGCGCTGCCACGCAGCGCATATGATGGGAACGGTAGAAGGGCTGTCTATGCCCTTCTACCGTTCTTGCGTGTCGCACACTATACGCGCTGCCAAAATGCGCACGGCAGCGCGTATAGTCTGAACGAGGCCTAACCTTAATCCTAACCCTTCACCTCCCACCTCAACTCCTAACCTTATTTTTTTTTCTGTGTTTTTTAGTTATGTACTGTAATTTATTATGTAAAGGTGTTGATTCTACACCTAATAGCCACCTCTATTGAAAGTGATTCCAGGCTGTAATCTGAGACACTGATATTGAAGGAATTGAAACATTGTATACACTTACTGACGCGAGATTAAAACATTGTAACTTTTCCTGCGTGTGTAACTGCCTGGACGGCATACTATGTAAGTACCCCATTTTATTGCCATGATGGCCACTTTGGTTGTCATGGTGACCATTTCCATGATGACCACTAGGTTAGCATGGTGACTGTTTCATTGCTATGATGACCACCAGGTTGCCATGGCAACCATTCCTTTGCCATAATGACTATTTGGTTGCTATGGTGACCATTGCAACCATTTTGTTGCCATGATGACCACTCGGTTGCCATGGCAACCATTCCATTGCCATGATGACCACTAGTTTGCCATATAGCCCATTTTGTTGCCATGGTGTTCATTTAGTTGCCATGGCAACGATTTTGTAGCAATGATGAGCACTAGGTTGCCATGGTGCCCATTCTGTTTCCATTACAGCCATTCCCTTGTCATGGTGACCACTTGGTGTCATGTTGACCATTCCATTGGCATGGCAACCACTCAGTCCCTACTACGGTTACCGCACCAGAGGAAGGATAAGCAACCACACATCCCTACTACGGTTACCACACCAGAGGAAGGATAAGATTTACATGCCTTTTATCTTTTATTTACGTACAGGAATAATACTGAGCTTTTTAAAGAGAATAAAGCTTGCTACATTATAGGAGCTCTATCTGGTTGCACCCCTCCTTAGCTTGCTCTCCTGGGATGGTTGTCTAGCTCAAGAGGATATGATGGGCAATTAGCAGGGACCACCTGTGTCTGTGTCTTATGTGGAAGCCCAGTACACTCATGCTTTGATTGTCCCGATCAGCCCAGCGGCCACTTTTACTCTAATCTAGAAAGGTGATCTACTTGAGAGGCCGGTGGATTATTGCTTAGATTGTTGTGATCAGTCTAGTGGCAAATTTGAAATAGTACAATACCTCATGAGCAGTGCAGATGGTGGCACTTTGCAAATTGTGCTGTGCTATGTTTGATTTCTATTCGTAGGAAGTAAAGAGTAGGAATTCCTTGTATGCCTTATCCTTGAAGAACAGTGGACTAACTTTTTCCTTGACTATTAT